>NC_048901.1:19549615-19601235 GCF_011077185.1 Oxyura jamaicensis | reverse complement strand
TTTTTTTTTTTTTTTTTTTTTTTTTTTTTTTTTTTTTTTTTCAGGGACTTATCACTGGAGAAATTTGTCTGGGCCTGAAACTTGTCATCGTCTCATTTAACAAAGTACTAAATTGTTGTCAAATGCATTTGATAGACTTGTAGGTGTTGTGGGTGTTGATTTCTGGAACAAGCACAGCTATTTGCCCTTCCAACAGATGATGATATATCTGTTTGGGGGGTTTAACGCTCTGTATAGGGAATACCGAGAGGATGATCAAAATGATAGAGAATCATTAAAATTGAGATTCACTAACCTCAGATTTTTCTTTCTGTGACTATACAGAAAAGTCACAACTCATTTAGTACATTTTGTGGGTAAAAGTTGCCTTTTCGGTAACGAATGCTAAATGGCCCAAGAAGGCATTTGCATGTTAACGCTCGCCACTCTGCCTGCTGTGAATGAGCCTGCTAATTGTCTCAGCTATCTGTAAGTTGACAACTGCAGCACCACGCACAAAGCTAGGGGAATTTACCATAATATATTCATACTGGTCTTTGTTGGTTTCATAAAACATTCGTATAAGCTGATCTTTCTGTTGTGGAGGTATTAGAGGTGGTGATACAGATGCAACGCCTTTAATGTAGTCCTTGTTAGATAGTTTTCAAAGGCTTCATTGATAAGGGATTCAGGCAGGAAAGACATCACAAGAGGTTTCTGATGGTTTCATAACAAGATGTACCTATCAGGTAGGATATAAATGTGTTATTTTAAGATCAAAGGCATGTAGATAGCTTTGAAATGGACTTGCTAAGCAATAATGATCTGTTATTGATCTGTTAAGGTTGACTCTCTTGATTTCATGCATATGCCTAATTGAAAGGATATTTAATATGATTAATACTTCGCGACAAACATTGTACCCACAAATAAGTGGAAGTATAGAAATGGACATCAGCTTTGCTATGTCCAGTATTCCACAATTTACAATCCCCTTTGCTGTCCCTATAACACAGCTTTCAAGCTTGTTTGGTGTACATTCAGACTTCTGGCATTTTGCAATTGCTCTTTTATCTTATAATAAAACATGTATTTAACAACAATTAAATGTTGAAACAGCTTGTTGGCAGATGGGTTGGATTTTCTGTCTCCTGAAGTTTTCAAAAGTATCTTTCAAAAACATGTTCTTTTTATGGTCTGTGTTATTGGGAAGACTGAGCTAGATTATCAGAATGGCTTTTCGTGACTTTACGGTTTATCTATCTTTCTATTGTCTTTTATGTTGTTATTCTCTGTGTAAAGTTTTCTTTATCTTTCAAATTCTTACCTAAGATTACATTTACTACATAATCTTTAAGTCATGGTACCTGCTTAACCAGCCAAGTAGTAAGGACTGCTAATATAAACAGAATATATGTATTATTCAGAATCAGGAGGCCACTTTCTAAAATCACTGTTGGCAGAGCTAAATACATTATGGGCCCTAATCTCAGTTTTTCTTGGTGAGTTGTCTTTACACTCAAATGATGAACTTGGCAATATTACAAGAAAAATGAAGACATTAACTGCAGCTTGCCTTCTTCGTGTTCCTTAACTAACTCAGATGCATTGCTGAGCAGATCCATTACACCCAAGACTGGTCTGAAATACAAAACTGAATTGAATTATTATTTCTTTTAGTTCATTTAGCTTTTTTTCTGAAGTTTTGCAACTGATTTTAGTGCTTTATGTGAATATTGAATTGCTGAGATTAACTACGCTGTGGTTACTACTTGTCTGCATTACCAGCTATTAAAGAAATTTCATAGGCATTCTTATTATGTGCTTATGTGTAGAGATTTAAATAACCTTTATTAACGCACTTCATTGAACAATAACATATGTTTTTAAAATGTCATAAATGCAGAGAAATCTTAAGTATCCCTGGAACGCAACGGTCACCATTTATAAACTCAGCAAGATCATTTGCCATGCAACTGCATCTTAACGCTGCCTTTAATTCCTATGCTATGGGTAATACCGTAGTAACCTGATAAGAGATCATTCATTTGACTAAAGCCTTGTGTTAAATGACTGTAGGAATTCTAGAGTCAAAATTATGTAGTAATGATTTTTGAAGGACAAACCACTGTTTCAATTATTTTCTAATAAAAAGCAGTATGAAATGGAGTTGGAGAGATGTGGTTGTTGGGCAGTTGTTATCCAACAGTGACCTCTGTCACTCATGGTTTGCAAGTCAATCTCTTCACCAGCAAAGAAGGAGAAGGCAGAACGAAAGGACAGATAAATAGTTTCAAGATTGGTTAACCCAGTTTTCCAAAGGATATTTCTGGGGAAGAAGTTGACCTGTTAAATTGCAGAGCTACAGTTCAGAGACACCTTCCCAAACCTGAGGGTTCAGCAAATTAAAGTCCCCAGAAGTTCAGCCAGACCAGCAGGGTTGTGGAGCAGGGCCATCACAACCTGTTGATCAGTGCAGGTGGGCACCTCACCGAGCAGCAGGTAGTGGTGAAGGACCTGGGCATTACAGGAGGCATCTAACTGAGAGCACGAGGCAAGCGCTGCGCTTGTGAACAAGTCAGGTAGCCCACGGGCTACCAGGATTATGGCTCATCTAGGACAGCTCTTGCTCTCCTGTACGCTGAGGCCACAACTGAAATGTTGCATCCAGTTTTGGATTCTTCAAGTCAGGAAGGATATTGAAACACTGAGGCAAGTCAAATGTCTGATTTGAGCCTTGTTTCTTCTGCCGAAGAAGGGAATCTGAGCAGCAATAAATCCCGCTTTGAGTGAGGTACTGGACAAGATAATCTCCAAAGGTTCCTTGGAACTAACATTTTTATGAATATATGATTCTATTCGCCTGAAAGAATTAAGCGTGTATTATTTTATAGCACTCTAGCTGTATATATATATATATTTTCCATTTTGTTCTCTGATCCACAAAGCAATGAAGCATATGCATAATTTTAAGCATGCATCATGGCAAGATGCACAAAAGTACCTCAGAACTGCAGCACTTAAGTGATTGCTAAATTGACCAGAATCTTCAAAGATCTGAACTATCTACGTATTTTCAGGCAAGATATTTTTGATAACAATTTTTTGATCCTTAAGGACACTAACATGATTTTAAAAGGTTCCCTGTGGGTTTTCCAGCAACACTTGGATAACATTCAAGGCCATGGATTCAAATGTGCTTGAAATTATGCAATGTGCTTTAACTTTTTGCACAAAGCTTCACTTCAAGCACTCTGCTACACCAAGGGCAAAATAAAAGCTTTACAGATTTAAGCCATTTGTTGATTCAACTAGAAGTTAGATACAAACATTTTTTATTACTATTTAAATAAGTGATGTGGCTTAATCACACAAACTTGGATGCTTTAGTTCAGCTCACTCTAAACTCTGCATATAGAAGAACTTGGATTGCAGGTAGAGAATTGATTTGCAAAGTGTATACAATAGCTCCCCTGGAAACACATACCTCAACTAGATGCTCTCTTGGCTGTTGCTGGACTGCCTGACAATTATAGACAAGGGATATTTATATGGCTGCACAAGGGTCTGTAAATTGTAGAGAGCAAGATAGTCTTTCAGTGGACAATAGGCTGTTTCATTATATCAGTGTTTTCTAATGGTTTGTTCTCTTCAAAGAGCTGCACAAAAGCTAAATTCTACTTTGCTGTTGAGTAGCTTAATCTATTATTTGGCCTCGATAATGTTATTTGGAGGTAAGTCTTAGAAAATGCCTTAAAGTGTAAAAATGGAGGAATAATGTGGTGTTGTAGGTGTCAGTTTGATATCTATTACTGTGAGAAGTTTAATATCTTAATCTTCATTTTATTCTAATTGATGAGTCTGCCTTATGTTTGAAAAGCCCTAAATTACAGATGCTTATGTGATGGAATAGCTATTGTCAAAGTATGGAGGAAAATGGCACCCTATTGTTGCAGTCCATTGAAAACGATTTGTTGAAAATTGACTTTGAATGTTTGTACTGGAGGTCAGAGTTCCCTTTAGAGGGTTCATACTTCCATAGAAATACCTAGAAGTGTCACAGATAGTGCCTTGCTATTAAAGGAATGATTTTGATATGAATACGTACCTGCCAGTGGTTTTGATTCATTAAAATGGGAAAAAATAAGTGGAGCAAAACAGCTGGGACAATTTCTAAGTAAATTCATCAGTCATTCAGGAGCTATGCATTTAAAATAGCTATAAATAATAGAATGTTCCATCTAAAAGGAAGTCTTTTATTGATGTGTAAGTACAGTGTCACCCTGAAATTTCTTTTTTAACTTAGTGTTTCCGTGTCTTTAGAATCAGATCAGGCAAATTAGTTATTTTTATTTTTTCAACTTTACTTTAACAGCATTATTTTGGATGGTGTGTGCACTGAAATTGATCCACCCAGTTAAGCTTTAAAATGACTTTTAGGTGATAAATAATTGTTTTAGAAACTGTGCAAAACAAATTTTTATTACTATCTTGGAGATTGGAGACTGAAAAAAATAATGGGCTAACTTTTCTGTTTGCTCCTGGTACTTGTCAATTCCCTTTCCTCATATCCTTGCAATACATTATATCCTTTTAAATATCTTATTTCCTCACTGCTGATTGTGTGACTACTGATACTACAAAGGCTAATAGGTGGATGGAAATGGGCAGAGTGAAACTGAGAACCCAGTTTTTGCTTTTTAATATGTATTTTCAGTTCTCCAAGGTTTTCAAAGGAGACATAATAAATTGTTTACATGGACATAATGAAACAAATGCTTAAGTTTTTGTGTTTGGTTTTTAATTTATTTTAATAGATAAAAAGATGGCCTATCACAAAGTGAATGCAGACCAGAGAGCACAGGGGCACTCTCCATACCTTGACAATGATGATCTCCAGGCCACAGCGTTGGAACTGGAATGGGACATGGAAAAAGAGCTGGAGGAGCCTGGCTTTGACCATTTCCGACTGGATGGTGCAGTCCAGCACCATCTAGGAAACTCTCAGAGCCCTGACCTTGATCTTGAGCCCATCCAGCCATCGACTTCTCCTAAAGGAAGATTCCAGCGACTTCAGGAAGACCCTGACTACATCTCACACTACACAAGACAGGCACCAAAGAATAACAGCTGCAACTTTTATCAGATACTGAAAGTATTTTGCACTGCTTTGATTGTATTTATTTTTGGAATTGTGATAGGATATTATTCAGGCAAGAAATGTCCTTCTCCCCCAGCATCTCCAGAACCAAATAACCCTCATATCTACCGTGAAATCCTCAAGGAAATCAAAGCTGAAAATATTCAACAGATTTACAGGTATGTACCTTACCATTTTTTCTCTAAATGCCTTCAGGTGCTAATGTTAAGATTTGCTCTGATTTGTTTTAATTACAAACCTTGAATTTTTCTACATGTGTTCAGTAGTCTCATGATAGTTGGGAAACTTTCAGTTATGTATGGGGGGGTGAGAATGAAACTCAAGTGATTTTTATAGTGGTGTGGATTTGTATTAGTTGTGCTGTTATGGAAATACTCTTATTTTAGGAGGATGATCATTTTTGCTCCAATAATGTTATGTTGCTAAATAGTACCTTTAATGTACAGGAATGGAAAAATGTGGACTATGCAAAGTGAATATAAATATAGAAGGTACCGGCTTTCCTAGATCTCATCAATCATCAAATAATGTTGAAAAGCAAGGCTATAGATTGTGACTTGTAATATTTGGTGTTTTAAGAAACTTCCATTTAATCTCTGGCAAATACATGAATCCTTGCTTTTGTTTTTCAGTCTATAAGGGGGAATTAAACCTTTAGTCTGCATGCGTTTAGAGGGAAAATTTAGGGATCCAATTATTTTCATAATAAGAAACTTCATAATGTGACAAGCAATGGTTATTCTGAATGGTAAAAATTTAACCTTCTATGCTTAGAAAGGAAAGTAGACTGAAGTCTGTTATTAAGCTTAGTCATGAACAAAGTATTTAAGTAAACTGGATTCTACTGATTGAGTATTACGTGAAGATTACAGAGAAGTCTGTCAGTTTTGGGACAGTATTCCAATGCTTTGGTTTTGATTGAGAATAACTTACCATTTTATTATTTTGAGAAGTGATTTAACAACATTCTGTTGTTTCATCTCTTTTCAAATTATTTTGGCTAGGGATTGAGATGTTAATAAGAATCTCAACTTATATGAGTTACATAAATATCTTGCATCTTACAAAACTTACATAGTTGCCAACATTTAATTAACATAGTTTGTAGAACTTGTTTTTTTTTTTTTTTTTTTTTTTCTTTTTCTCAACATAATAGCATGATTTCCACAAATGTAATCAAGGATTATAATTAATTGCATTACTTATCAGTTCTATGTATAAGTATATAATCAATGTGTTTAGTATACTGCATTACCCACAAGATTTTTCTTCACCCAGCATTTTGATCTGAGAAAGGTTTTATTGCATGTTCTGTTAAGCTGCTTTCCCTCAACATCTGTTTGGCTAGAGACAGAGCTGTTGCAATGAAACCTGCATATATGTAGCCCCACAAATATAGAACCTGCAACATATGTTTCTTGAGGGGGAAAAGAAAACAACTGACAAGATCAATATACGTTATTGTAAAACTTCTTTCAAAGTAATATACTTTGAATTACTCGGAATAAGTGGCAGCTGCTTAGCTTGCAATTTCTAAATGTTACTGAGAATGACATTAATTTAATTTTCTTAGCTTACTACTTAGATCAGACTCAATAACGGTAAGAGATTTTGCTAACAGTCCTGATAAAGGACTGGGAAGAAAAATGCGTAAAAGACACAGCTGTACCAGTCCTATTACCCAAGTAGACATCACCTTAACGTGCTTAGAAGTCTGGAGTGGAAACTTTCTGTTGTGATGAACTCTGCTGCGGTAAGATGATGTTTTGAGTATTGGGCTGTAAAAGCCTGTAGGCTATAAAAGAAGTTGCTGAAATTCACCAGGGGACTTTTGTTGATTTTGCTGGGATTTGGACTAGATTCTGTGCAAGTTGAATGGAGGATCACATAGGGTGACAGTAGTTTGTCTGCAAAGTTTGATGAAATGGGAGATAGAGGCATTCCTGCCATCTCCCTTTCTGGCTCTTTGTGAGAGCTCATTTGCTGCTCTTCTGTCTGTCCCATCAGCCATTTTTTCCTGCCCTACTTTCAGGAAAAGACAAGGGAGAAAATGAGACAATGATAACGCGCTGGTCTGGAGTTAGAGGGAAGATCATCACTAACTTCAATGTTGCTCTCATTAACCAGCAAGATTTTGTTCATTAGAGGGAAGGTTGTCACTAATTTCAATGTAGCTCTCATTAACAACCAAGATTTTGTTTGCCATAGATGTTGTGAAGCGTTTATCTTTAAGAATGGCAAACATTTGAATTTTGTGCAAATTGAACTTCGGTGGGTTGTCAGTTAAGGTTTGAGTTGAGTATTATTAACAAACTAAAAGGACGAGACAATGAAAGCATAAAAAGTAGCAATGAATACAGTCTCTCCAAAGACCCCTAGTATTATAACTACTACTGACATCTTTTTTCTTAATGAAAATACATTGTTTAACACTTTTATCAGTACAAAGCACTTCAATAGGGGAGATAAAAATATCGTATTTTTATTTTGAGTGAAATCATTTCAATGGTGTTGCTCCAAAGACAGATAAAAATGAGACAAAATCCTAATTTTCTTGGGAAATATAGGATTGCCATATTTATTTTATTGGAAGTTGTTATTTTTGGGTTGACTTCTGTAAGTTAACTCGAGAGAGATTCATGTTGAATAACAAGTGTAAAGAAAAATGTACAGTTGTGTTGTTGTCAATTCTAATTCTACGTATACCATATTTATCAGATTAATTAATTTTCAAACATTATTTTAAAAATTCTCATAGCCTTTAATGTGTTGCTTTAATGTGCTATTCCTTTCAACAGTAAAAGATCTCAGTTACTATCGGTTTTGCAGTCATGCTATGGCAAAAAAAATGGATGTGTTTCTCATGATTAAGAACGGGCCTATAGACGGAAGACTTTTTTGCTCTTCTCTTCATCCAGTCCATCAGGCTGCTCTTACATTTCAGCTCTGTGTTTCATTCTCTATATCCTCACTCAAATGCTTTCTTTGCTACGACTTTTTTCTCCCTCGAGCAATAGGGAGGTTTAAATCCCTTTGTAATGCATCTAGTTATAACTAACTGTCCTTTGGAGACATATCTGTTCCTTCTTCCAGCTGGTAATATCACCTGCGGAATCTCACAAATCCATCTCTGGCAAGAATTGATTTGTCACCTGTGTCTGGTGCTATCCATAACTTCAGCTTAATTCTTCAAAGGGCTGCGGGAAAGTAGGCAGCAGCAGCTCTCCTACACTGTCATTGCCAAAGAAACAAAAGTTCCCTATGCAGTGAGAAAAGGAGTTCACTTGTTTATCTGAAAGGGAGGTGGGAAACTTCTTTCCACACCCAAGCGTTTGTTGTCCCTCAGTAGTTATATTCATTGCTGTTAAAACCTTGGAACATCGAGCCTTTTTATTGTGCGAAGCCTGTGAAACACCTGGGAAGCAGAGACCAGAACTTCTCAGAAAAGTGGAATTGTCGATATTTGGACATGAGTTAAATTTCCAAGCTGCTTCTTGGAAAAATTGAATTTGTTGTTCCAGGAATGAGAAATCATGACAGGAACAGACCATCACCTTCCAAAGGGAAGGGTACAAGGGGAGAAAGGAGAAATAACCGTCTTGTGCTCAGGAGCTGGAGCTGCTTCCCCTAGCAAAGCCAATTCCATCCCCACTGTTAATTAATAGCTATGTGCTGATGTATTCATGGGTAAATAGAAGACCTAGATCACTTCTTGCTTTACCTGGGATTTGCTGTTTTTACTGCTGTCCTTTTGTCCACTCTATGCGAGCAAATTCTCTGACTTTTGTCATGCCAGCACGTGAGAAATGCATTGCAAAAATCAAGTCCATGGGAGCTCATCCTATCCACGCCTGTATATCAGTCTCGGATATTTTTTGTGTTGTTAGGCTGAATCTGAAGTTCTCCCTACTACATCTTTAGAAATTGATACTGCCACATTCCTGGGTAACCAGGAGCTCAGCGAACTCCGGATTTATGTCCTTCCCACAGTTTGAGTAATCACTTGGGACTCTCTTTATTCACATGATAATTTTCAACGTGTATTTATAAGTACAAAGACCTTTTTGAAAGGAGATAAGAGTGATATCAAACAAGTGAAAGCTCACCCTTATCCACCTGCTACCTCACTAGTAAAGAATGGCTCTGAGAACATGGAGTGGTATCTTTTGTGCATGAAAGATGCCCTGTATGACCTGAACTATTATCTGTGGAGCAGTAGCTTGATAAATTTAGGCTCCAGGTACCCACTTACATCTAATATGATTTTTCCTTTGCCTCAAAATAGTTTGTATCTGTACTTCAGAGGTGTTAATAGAAAAGCTTGTCTATTTTATAGTTTTCATTGGTTTCACTTGATTCACCTTTTTTATTTTTTTGAAATTGCTGAACATAGCTCTTTCATTTGTTTTTCTGTAGATGGAAGAAAGACGCATTATATTGATATATAATATTTGACAAGGAGGTGTAAGTTTGTTCTCCTAGTGTCAGTTACAGCATATGCTTACAAAATTCCTCTTCCTGTTGGAAGAAATGTCTCAGCTTATGGTTTATTCAACATCATAAGGACATGTTTTATGTTTCAAGGCCACTGTGTGGTTCACTGAAAACAATTTTTCCTCTCAGTTGATTATTTTTCTTAATGGTAACCATAAAAAATATATTGAATTTGAGATGTTTGATTTGGGAAATCATTTACAGTAAAGCGTGATTTTTGTATTATAACTGTGTCCTTTGTAAATGAAGTACACAGTGTTGCTTTAAAATATTTTTTCCAAGCAATACAGCAGTGTGATATAGTAATGAATTAGATCCAATAAGCTGTATATTCACATTGGCATAATAAGTAATGAGTCCCTTGATAAATTTCCTTATCTGTCACAGCCCACATGAATGGCTTCTGCCTTGTTGCTTCTTTCTCAAAAAACAACATACAGTTCTGTACTCGGAAAAATAGAAAGAAAATCACAACTGGGCCAACTTACCAGTTCAGAAACTCTTTATAAGTATTTTATTTTGTCTTTGAGCTGCAAGGAAATGAGAGAGACTGCCAAACCTCTGAGACCTTTTAGTAGAAGAAAAGCAGCAGGATTTGTGTGTTGTGTATGATGTCCTGCATAGCTACAAACTGAAAACTGAGACTGATGCTTTGGGGCATTTTCTTATAACAGTATCATTCCAGGTTGTTTATTTTGTAGAATAGCAAAATGTGTAGATTAGCTAATTGGGAATTTCTGAAGTTTTTTTTTTTTTTCTCAATATTGTTTTTTCTTAAATGTCTTTTTTTGTTGTTGTTGTTGTTGTGCAGTGTTGTTTCAATGCAACATTCACAGGCTCAGGGTGGAAACTTGAGGGGGGAAGATGAGGGACAGACAGCCCAGTCCTGGTGAGACATTACATGGGGACGTGGGGGACTGAAGGTCACAGTCCTGCTCTGCTTTCATGTCTGAGCATTGGTCCAGTGCCTCACATTTTCTGGTAAAAAGGAACACCTGTTTATGATAGGCATTAGAGTGGAAATGAATTTTGCTCTGATGACTTCTTTTTGGACTGTGTAATCTTATATTTTAAAATTAGAGGTTACCTTGCCAATTTGCCTTGAATTCATTAAAAGCAGAAGTGTGGTTAGGGTTTAGAGAGAAAACCAATTTCCATGGCCATTAGATATCTACCTCTTTACCATGACTGCTGAAAAGTGGGGGGCAATTTAGACCCAATTAGAAACAGCAATTCTGAGCAGTGACAAGTACTACTTTTTCTAATAGCCGATGAAATGAGCTGTGCCAGCATGGGCGGGGGAGTAATTTGCTTTTCAAAGGTTTAGGATACCTCTCTCTAGTCTGCTCGGGCTACCGAATGGAACAGGAGGGACTCACAATTCCCTCAATCTTCCTGTTTTCAGATTTTCAGGACAGCCCAATGTCCCCCAGGTCTCGTGCTGCTCTTTACCTGCAGCTGCTTGGTGGTTTTTTGGAAAGCTGAGGATTTCTGTTGGTTATTTCTGTTGCAGCATGACAAACTGGAACAGACTGTAAATCATCCATGTATCAGGAAGCGGTATCAGTTTTTGTACTGTTGGGTGTACCTTTTTAAAAACTTCTGGTAAGTAGTAGACTCTGTACTAGCCTATACCTGAAAAAGTAATTGACTAGACGTTTCTGAGTGATGCTGACACTAGTGCTGGCTAAAAGGCAATATTTACAGGCAAAAGTCTTATTTATGTTGCCACTCATCAGTTTTATAGGCATAACCAAACCATACTTCTTTCAAGAGAAAAATTCTGAAGAAAAGAAATCATTCATCCTGTTGAGATGACAGCCCGTTTTTATTGTAGGCCAATTACTTCCAATGTGGAAATACAGGGGATGTGGAAATTGGACCAAGTACTTCTTCAGTGCCCAGTATTTGCACCTTAATACAAGGAGAATCTGCAATTTTGGCTAGTGGTCCCAGGGACATACTTACATAGATACTGAGAAACAAACATTCCAGAACAAAAACTCTTGACAGTTTAATTACTGGCACTAGATGTGTTATCTGCTAATTGCCTGAACAACGGGAAGAGTTCGTTCCTGCTGAGGTAACTGTATTGGCGCTCAACATCTCAGCGTGGTGCTGTGCCTCGAAGGTGGCTGTTTTCTCCGGGGAGGAGATGGTGGCACAGGGCATTGCAAACTCTAAATTTTGTATAATTTCTAAAGCACCAAGCACTAACAAATTCTTGTTTAGGATGCATCTCTCATGAGCAGACTGTAAAACTGAAATCTATTGGTACTCTTGAGATGCAGGATTTGAGTAGAGTGCTGCAATTCCATGGTATGCACTGCAACAATTAGCAATTAGTTTCCTGCCTGTACACATAAATCAAATTAACAAAGCCTCGAGGGGAAAGAGTTTTCTCAGCCCTGTTTGGTGGTGCTCTGACATCCAGTTCCCTACAGTCAGCACCTATGACAGCTATTTACTAGAAGCCTGCTAATAAGTCAGGGCTGTTACCAAATTCACTGAGACCAGCAGGACAGCAATTTGTTGTGCAGTATTGGGTTCCTGTTCATGCAGCATTCATAACTGAAGGCTGCTAAGGAGCAATGCTAGGAATCGATCAGAGATAATGAAATTGATACTGTCTGAATAATAATCAATTTTAATAATCATCTTCTACAATAGTCTTGCATCAAGGGGCTTCTATTCTCAGTGCAATTCTCTTTGAAAGCTGATGAGTTTCTGAAGTGTTGTAGTTGCCATACTGAAACAAATAAAATGTATTTAAAAGTTCAGCCTTTTCCTAGTAATAGGAAAAAAGTTGTTAGACTTTCAAAATTAAACAAATTCATTTGATGGGTTGTTTTTTTTCAGAATTTCTTGAATACTGTTTATGGACAAAAAGTTAAATAGTTCAGGAGGTCTGTATGTATGCTTGATTTTTTAAATTATTTTTATATTTTGGTCTCAATAATGGATAATCTTTAAACATGCATGAAGTCTCATCCTTCATATAAACTAATATTTCCCTTGGACACATTTAATTGACACAAATTTACATACAGATGATTTCTTGATGAACTAGTGCCTGTCCAGGGTAAAATGTTGTGTCACACCGCACTTACTTGCTGAGAATTTTTTAAAGGGTTGAAATATTTCAGTTAGATGGAAATATCCCTATTCTTTTTTTTTCTTCTTTTAGTAAAAAAATAAAGTGAAAAGCAAACTCAAGTATCACTATCAAAACAGTGTTCTAATGTCTCAGAAGTAAAATTGTTTGGAAATCATGACTTCAGTAGTTTTATTCCTAGTTGGGAATTCTGTATGTTCATTGATATTTCCTACCAAAGCAAACTGGCCTTCAACCAGCTTAATGTCTTAGTTTATCTTTTGTGAAAGTTAGTTCTTTAAGAGAATTGAGAAAATTTAACAACTTTCATCTTTTCAGCTGTTGTGACATTTTCTTTCTTTTCTATAGTTTCAAAGAGACTCCCTTGTACCAGTGCTATCAGAATCATAAAAGCTCGATATATGCCAGAGTCTACAGGTCTTTCATTTTTAGTGAGCAGGTTAACATTTGAGGGGTTTGTTTGTTTTACTTTTTTTAATAGGTGCTCAAACTTCGTTAGCTAGCAGGCTGATAAGGTAGGTTGTGTGAGGCTTTAGGGAAAAGGTGGCTATGCCTGTGATATATGCTTAATACACCCATATAGCATGCTCTGTGCAATAACACATTCTGCTTTTGTTCAAGTGGTGAACTGGAGCCTACAGACTTGAGAAGCCCAGGAGTTCTTCAAAACGTGAAGATGGGAGACAGTGGGAGGAAGCATTGATAGTTTAAAATGAATAAGGAGTCTGTGAAAATGTCACCTTTCATGGAAATCATTTTCTTTATTCCAGCAGGGCAGCTGCAATTTAGCAGACAGCTCACATATTTATGGTTATGATTGTGGCCAAGGCAGGAGCATGTTCCCAGCGGTTCTGGAATCTGTTTCCTGTCGAAGCGTACGTGAGCCAATGCTGATGCAGTGCAGATTGAGACCATTTAATTATTTAAATAGCTGGGTGAGTGCTATTTGTGAGCAAAAAGTGGTAGGTCTGGGAAGTTGCTTGTTTCATGGCCATTTGTTAGCAACAGTTACTGAATGCTTTTATTTTTAATAAATGCCAACCTAGGTGATGGGCCCTGTGATGTGCATTATTAAATACATAGACAAGCAAAAAAAAGGCCATACGGTCATGAATAAAGTTACCATTCCCTGTCAACTATTTAGGGAACAAAGCAAGAAACTGAATTATTCATGATATGCTCAGTGTAAGGCAAATGGAACCTGCTGCTGTGTTGCTAGCAATGCAAGGAGTGACTTAAAAATACAAATGGTTTTCTTCTGTTTCATCATGCTTGTTTTTCTTCACTAATATTTCTAGAAATTATTTAAGAAAATTAAACTGTGACAAAAACGAAGAGTTAAGTCTCTGCAGTTCCTCAGAATCCTAACACAGAACCTCTGGGGGATTTTGTTTCTAAATTATTCAGCCTACATGCTACAAAGATAGATAAGACATTATGTTTTGGAAGTGAATACAATCATTCCTTTTGTTCACATACAAAACTTTTTTAAAAAATTTGACATAAGTTTTGTAATGACTGTTTCTTATAGACAGAAATATAGACATTTATATCACTACCTATTTGTATATGTGGTTTTGTGCATATGTGAACACATACATCTACTTTTGCATACTAGCTGAAGTTCTGTCACACTACAAATCTCAAAACTTTCATATATTTATTCTAATGTTCAGTATCACTTCTGTCTGTGGTTGTGGCTGAAACCTGATTTCCATTCTAATCCCAGGCCCAGAGGTGTTTCAAGTATTTATAGGTCCTTTGAAACCACAAGAACTCAAATGCGACGATTGTGTTATTGTAGTCAGAGGCCAGACAGTTATTAAGGATGCACTTCTGCAGAGGAGTTTGGGTCTCAACTCCTTAATTTTTTATTTTTATTTTTTAATGTTGGTAGTATTTGTTTAGCACTAGATGAGAAATAAGTTGAACATAAGTTGAAGGACTCAACTCCTTCATATTTGAAATAGGCATTATGTAACATAAAATATTAAATGCAGAAATACTTCCATGTAAAAATAGATATGTGGGCACCTTTGTCTGGTGTGGGAAATTAATATAGCAAGAACCAATGAGTGAAAGAGGAAGTATTAAATTAAAAATAAAAATAGTAGAATCCCTTGTGTTGGAAGGGGCATACACCTTTACATGCACATCAGAGGCTCAACGCTACAATCTCTGCCTCTGTTTTTTGTCATTTATGGTCAGATAAGATCAGATTCTTCATTTTTTCATCAATTGGCTTCTAAAACAAGGCAATGAGAGTTCTCTGATAGAGGATGCTAGCATTAAACTTATAAATTTTTGGTGTTACCACTTATTCTCCTTTATTATTGAGCAACCTATATTAAATAGGTTGTCTGAGAAGGTTTGATATTAATATTCTGTTTTGATTAATAAACTGAGCTAGAACAGAGGATTTGGGGCTTGGCAGGAACAAAGCTGAGGCCGAGCGCAGTGCTGTCACACTTCTGCTGGAACATGCACAGAGCTGTTTATAGCACCGCAAGGCCTTCAGGGCATTATCTTGGATTTGCAGCTCTCAACTGGCAAAACTTTTTTTTTTTTTTTCCTAAAAAAAATTTGGAAATTGGTTTTACATGCTTTCGTCACATCCTGACTCGATTAATCTAACTCTTTTTACAGTTCTGCCAGCATTGCCATTGCAGAAATTGCAGCATGTACAGATTGTGGATGTAGCAATGATCAGTGCTTCCCTGAGGAAGAGCAAGGCTCACAGAATTTTAAGTCTCTTTTGTGTGTGTCTCATTTTCTCCTGACTTAGTATGTCTGGAAGTTAAAAAGGTCTCACAGTCTGAGAAACAGTTAATTGGATCAGGATGAATCATTCCCTGGATTAAATGTTGGAGGTATGTTTGGATCCCATCCCCTTTGTTAATGTAATTAAGGCTGACATTAAAGATCAAATTATCCTTCACAAAATTATGGCCTCAGGTAAGTGAGAAACACTTCAGGGACGTTCCTGTGTAGTGCTGTCCTTGCCTTGCTGAGAAGGCCTTGAGAGCCCGCCAGAAAATCCCAGATCCCTGTGGTGCCCTGGCCTGCAGGGCTGTGCTCTGAGGTTCAGCCTTGAAGCTTGTGCTGTCCTGGTGCCTGAAGCGTGCACACTGCCATCGCTGAGGCACGAGGTGCATGAGGACTCCCTTCCAGGAGGCGTGTTGGCTTGAGCCGGCCTGCCACCACCTTTTTTTCTGCTCATCACCCCAGACACAGATGGTGTGCTGGGACACAGCGAGAAGGCTTATTGTGTTATCTTGTAAATTTATGAAAAGCTGTCCTAGCAGCCTAGAGAAATGTTTGCTGAATCTGATGAGTGTAAGGGGCCTCGCCCATAGGGGCTTGCTGCTGCTGTGGCAAACTGGTGATTTTCGAGATTGGTTTTTGGTTGGGTCAATATTTTTTTTTTAGTGGAATTGAAGAATTGCCATTCCCAAATTTAAATATCTTGCCAGTGGGTTGCCTTTCCTCAGCTTCTTGTTCTGACCCACTTCAGGGAAGGCCTCAGGTCTGTCTAGGGTGAAAAGGCTGAGCTCCTCCGTGCACAGGGCCGGACACCACAAGAACCTCAGAGAGGCTGCTCCTGAACCACCTCTGCTGAAGGCCGTTTGGTTTCTCCATAGCAGCAGACTCTCTTGAAATCCAGTCCAATTTGCTTCCTCTCAGATAAAACCAGCTAACGTTTCCAAACCATCTTTTGGCATGAAAGGGTAAATTTCTTTATAAAATTACCCAGAAATTATTTTAAATTCAAAAAAAATCAGAATATTTGAGTTTGGGTTAGTCAGTAACCGCACTTCAATTTATCCCCCCAAAAATAATGTTAAGATTAGGTTATATAGTGGATCTTTTCATGGATAAGGACATTTTAACTCCTTTTATATGTTGTATGTTAAAGGCTGGTTGCAGGCTGCATTATATGATGCGATTCTTAGGTCAGCAAAGATATAAAACAGATTTATCTAAAGATGAATAAGTATTTGTTATGTGTCATGCTATTCATTAATGTCATGAATAATGACTGTGACTGGGATGAGAGTGGTGATATTCCACCAAAAAGTCATCTCTTACCTCAGAGGAAAAGTTGTTACTTTTTCTGGAATGAGGGGAAAGTGATTTTACACAGACATTTTGTAATAATTGTCATAAGGCTTACTGTAGTTTGTAAGCAAACCATTTCTTGGTTTCTTGTGGAGAACTACAGTATAGCTTGTAAATAGTTCCACTGAAATAATAAAAAAATAACTTCAAAGAAGTAATGCAGCCTTACAGAAAATGACAGGGAGGTTATTTGAGAAGCAGTGAAAGTGTATCATAATACTTAAACATAATCCTTTAAATAGATGACTCAATAGTAATGGAAAATTAGTGTTCTTTTCTAGATGCAGCTCCAGCTAATGGATGAATCTTTATGCCTAGTGTATTGCAAACAATATTTTAGCTTCTCATTAATTGAGAATGCTAAATGAGAATTAAAGCTTGCCAGAAAAACTCTTATTTATCTTTGTATCTCCCTCACTCTCATACAATGTTTCAAATCATGGAAGTATTGAATTTAATCAAGTTTTGTTCATTATTATTATAGCTGTAAGGGAGATGATCTATTACTGTTAGCATATGTTTGAGACAGTATTTAAACTGGCCTAGTAATATTTGAAAATACATGGTAAAATCAAATGATTTTTACTTGCACTCTTATTTGAGCCCATAAAGCTAGCACTAACTTTGAGAGATACTGTATTCTATTAGATATGGAAAATTAAAGTGAATATTTGCTTACAGCTAATTATATGGCTCTGATTTTATGTAGTAAAGCTCTGCAGAGAAGTCCTTATTTGATCTTGAAGGCAATGTAACAGAAATTGCTTTTCAATTGCTTTTTCCCTGTTTGCCAAAAGAATTCCAGACCTACTGAAAATGTTACGTCTTATCAACCCTGAATACATGAAAATGTTAAAATAGAACTTAAAATAGTACAATGGATTTAACTTAGTTCTCTGTGAAAGTAGATTTAAATATTTGGTTTTGATTCCAATTTCTGGTTGCCTAATATACAGTTAATTTCCTGAATTTCCCAAAGATTTTCTGAATTTACAAGATTGTAACTGAGATCAGTCTCCTTTTTCAGTTTTAATAATATTTAGAAGAAGAGTTTCTGTGCATAGAAGGACAGAAATAACTAAGACCATGGAAGTATAGATTTTAAAAATCTGGTTTGTCAGATATATAGCCTGTAAACTCTGAGGTGGTGAATGCTTTTCTTAGCTGTATGAAAACACTGTAGTGGCCTGTACACTGTAGTGGCCGTTCTTACAGAAACTTAACTTCCAATTCTGCTTCCAATTTTGAAGTACTAAAATGCCAATAACCAATAGTAACAGTGTCTTTCCTTAACAAATAAGTGACTAGTTAGACCTCATTTGGCGATTGTGCAAAATGCTCTGGGACAACTGTTCGAAAAAACCTTTCTGTAAATGTAACTGTCCTGCTGTGTGCCTGTCATGTGGTTCCCAAAATACTTCTGCACCCCAGGGGATGCAAGGTGTGTTACTGAGGAGGCCGAGAGGACCTGGACCTCCCGCCTGGCCACGTCCCTTTTGGATGGCAGGGGAGCAGTGCCGGCAGCCAGAGATGCCCTCCCAAGTGCTCTGTGCTCTCCTGGAAAAGCAGCAGCGTGGCTGGGCTGGGCAGGCAGGGGACGGAGTGTCCCAGGCTGACGTGCAGCCAGGTAGGAAAGGGAAGGCTCACCTCTGGCAGGTTCTGGAAAAGAAAGGGTGAAAGAAAGAGTAGTATGGAGAAACAGGCTTGTTCTTCATACTTGGTTCTGTTTTAAACCTCTTGGTTTCCTACCTGGGGAGAGTAATATCAAAAAGGTTCTGCATCAGGAGTGCTTCAGGCATGTTTTTGAAAGATTGTTACCCTCTGGCTATGGTTAATTTCATTTTAAATATGTTTATTTTTACTTTGACAATTCAGCTAGCATTTGGATTGCTTCCCTGTTGAAGATAATTTGATTTCAAATTGCGGCAGTTTAGAGATACGTAGATGGAGGAAAAATTCTTCCATAAAAATTGTATCATATACAGATCAGCATATTCAGGCACAGAGTTGGGTGCTAAGTTACAAGTTATGTCTTAAGAGTTAATGATTTATGGCTTTGATATAATATTTTAGAATTCTACTGCACGTGCCTGTTTTTTAACAGCTTGTGTGTCATCCCGCTGGCAAAAAACTTCATCTGGGTACAAAAGTGAGCGCTGAAGTTAAAACAAGTAACCAGATCCTAATGCAAGAATTGGAGAGAAGTCAGTTTTCAGAAACATGTAGTGACACTAACTTTATGTCAGACAAACGCAAAAAACTGATCAGAGTTCTCAGTAGGCCGGCAGAAATGTCATTCCCAGTCAGACTAAAGTGATTACGTTGAACGTGTTTGGATATGATGCATTATTTGCTGATGCTGTTTTCTTGTTTACATAAGTGGATTTGCATGGGTTGATGCTCCAAATATTGGGCTACTGAAAACCACCTGCATCTGCTGAGGTATTGAGACAAAAACTCTGGAGGCTGGCCAGGTTTCTGCAGTGCTTTTGCTTACGTGTTTGACAGTAACATCTGGTAACACAGATGCTGAATTCTAGAGAGCCATAATTATTTTGAGAGTAGGGAGAAGTTGTCATACATTGTTATTATCATGCTACTATCACAGGTATTAGAATCAAAGAGATCATTTTGTTCTTTGCTGACAGCATATGTTTTCTCAGCTTTGGAGAAGTGCTATTTCGATGCCATGCAATATGCAGATTAAAAATTATCTTGTTTTTAAGCAGCTTGAAGGTTAAAGAAGAGCAGAAAAATGTAAATGCAAAATGTTTTGTTTCTTCAGAATATCAGTTCCATTGCAATTGTGAACGCTGCCAAAATATGTCAGGCTGTGTCCCCCTATTTATGCCTCTCATAAATAATACTGTTGGATTTTGTGGAGTAAAAGAAAGTGTCTTAGCTCTGTTCGTCTCAGGTGTCAGTTTTTTGTTTTGTTTTAACTCCCTGCACATTTTCAGGCACAGTATTATGGGAAAGAATGTGACAGCTGGAATGTGGGGAACTTACATATTTACAAAGGTATTGTAACAAATATTTGTATCTTTACTGAGAGATTTAAACTCTATTAGTGGATAATTATGGATTTTTAAATTAAATTAGCCAGTTTGATAACAGGAATTTCCATCCAATTGTACAAGAATCGCTTCTCATTGAAAACAGGAAAAAATTGGCATTTGTTACTTCTTGATTTGTTTATAGTAAACAGTGGATTTTCTTCTTAAGGCTCTGCATTTGGACATCTGCACGAGTGGAAATGAGCATCTTGTGAAATTTCTCAAGTCTGGTCTGATGCACAGTAATGTTTTAACATTTTTTCCAGGCTTATGTTTGCAGTAATAACATTTAAAAATTTCTTAGACGACACAAGTTTGTAATGAGGCTAGGAATGAAATCCAGGCATGAACTAAATTTCCTCTCTAGGTCTAGGAACTCAATCAAGTGTACTTAAAAATCTTTGCAGTATCTAGGACAACTGTGGTTCGTCTTACACCTCCATCAATATAAAGAGAATTAGATTAAATGGAATTGAATTGAAATAAGAGTCCCAGGTTTAAGAATATAAGTACTATAAAGTCCTCCTAATATCTTATTCCACAGTCTCAATCTGAAATTAGTAGTAAGAACAGTTTTATAATAATTGTATTTATTCAGCACTAGATGCTTTGTTTTCTTTAAAATACTACTTTAAAAGTCTTAAGGAAAGTGGATATTCATTTGAATGTTTGCATCATTAATTTTTTTTTGCTCTGATTATGGTCTTCCTGGTTTTAGAGTATCACATCACTCCAGATCATGCTGTTCATCTTGTTCTCTTGCCAGCTATGGGAAAACAGGACTTGTTGCACTGCTGTTTCTTGTAATGCTTGTGGCTTTGTATGTGGGGAATGGCTGTAGTCTTTCCCTCCAGTTCCTATACACATGCACACTCGTAGAAAAAAGGCTTAATTTCTTCCAAGGTTTTTCTAGCCTACTTGGAAAGCTTGGATGTTAGTCATGGGTGAGACATGACACGGGACGAGGGTGGAAATGCTCCTAGAGGTGGAAAGTGCTTTCGCTTGTGTGTCCTTCACGTGCTCAGCCATACAGAAAATTATTCCAGCACCAGGAAAGATTTTTCTCCTTGGTCAGAGTGCTGGGGAACTCCTTGTTTGTTTGGGCTTTTCATTGCACTGGAGAATGTGGTCTTTTGGACAGGTCAAGGAGGTATTTTGGGAATCTTCAGGGCAGACTCCTGGGGTCTCAGTGAATAATTTTATTTTACCAGTTACCGGTTGTGGCTAGGAATCACAATGAGTTCAAGTAGAAGTGATCTGAGGTGGGCTGTCTCGCTTGCCTCCCCTACCTGGTGCCCTGCCCCCTTTCTCCTTTGTGCTGGCACCTCACCATGGCAGTTTGGCCACATGATTGAAGGAGCTGATCTACCTGAAAACCATCTTTTTGGTTAAAGTTACTTAAAGTGGTATTTTTCAAACTCATTAGCTTTCCTATCCACATAGCTCTGCAACTGCTCAGGTGGCCAGAAATCATGAAGATGTCATCCCTTAGTTATATTCTCAATTATCTTTATTATTCTTTTTTAGCATTTGCATCTTGATCTGTGAAGAAGAATAAGCTTCTCCTGTTTTTAAAATCTTAGCTATTCATTTTAACAACTTTAATGTACACGCATTGAAATTGGATTATAATTGAAAGTATAATTTTTCAATTTCATGAATATTTCTGGAATTATTTTAATTACTTTAAAATTGTTTGTTTATGGATGAGTAAAATACATTATACATAATAATTCCTTACCTTTTTCCTTACAAATTTCAATGTGTGTAATGTCAGTTTTAATATCTAGAAATATAAACAATGGTTATTATTCTCAGAAACCCAGAGTTTTGTGTTTTTTTGTTTGTTTTTTTTAAAAGTGATATATTTTGTAATCACGATTACAAAAAATACACCATTCTCCCATATTAAACATTTCTTAATTTTTGGTCTCTTCTTAAAGAAGACCACACCTGTAGGAAATACAGAGGCAGACATTTTGCTAAACCATAGAAAAAACTACGGAGTTAACTGTCTACATCTCACTGCCCCTTACTGTAGGCAGCAGGGACCAGAGCTCACGAGGCTGGTGGTGGGCACCTGCCAACTCTGGTATTACCATCCCATAGGAAAAATGAGGTCTGTTGAAGCAATAGTGAGATTTCTGCAAAAATTGTGCTGTTTCTTTTGTTGGCATGCAGAAAGCGAAGGCATCCCTCATACAGGAGAAAGGAGAGCACAACTTTGTGAACTTCGCAAAAGACAGGATGGCCCAAAAAATGTATTTTGCCAGTTATTTTCTAGTAACTTTGGGCACACAACTGTAGGTGTGTTTCCTTTATCTCAAGAATTGAGGGACTTCTAAATGCTGTCATTAATGAACATCTGCCTTAAGACAGAAAGAAGGCTGGAAGAGCATGTCAGGTGAAAGGACAAGCGATGGAGTTACTGAAGAAGCAAAACATTTTTCAGCATCATAAAGACGTGAAATATAGAGATAAGCTGTTCTTTGTTACAGGAGTACTTGAAGATATAAACTCCTGTACTCGTACCTTAAAAATTGACACGTTTCTCAATTAACAAAAATGTTAATCATTTAAGATGTTTTTTCTTTAGATGATGTGAGGTAAAGCTTTGCCAATATGATTATTTCTGCTATGCTATTTAATTCATCTACTGCCTTAAAATATTTTTTTTTCCTATTTTCTTTGCTTGTAATAAAAATTGCACAATGACGTGAAAGTTGCTTTTCATTTACCTAATATGAACATTTCTGCTGGAGTCACTTTGGAGTCATGATGGAAAGAATTTATACCACCTTTATCCTTTGGTGTATAATTTCTGCTATAAATATTGGTTATTTTTGTGCTGTGTATAATTATGGCCCATAAAACTTTTTTTTTTAATTATTATTTTCTTTTTAAAATTTCTTTTTATTTTCCAGGTAAAGCCTTGCATTTGTTTTCAGCTACGTCTTTTAGGTTATGTTGTCCCGGGCGTATAGGTTAAGAGACTGCTTCTTGCAAATCAAGAAGGGGGGAGGATGGGATTTAGTGAATTCTGAATGTGTATTCACTATTTTAGTTGGGAAGTGTGAAGAGCACGTTTATTCTTGAGAACAGCATGGAAGTCGCCACTGAAAATGATGTAAAAACTCTACCATGAATGACTCTGTATCTGACGCCTTGACAGAGCAGCACAGACAAAACATAGCATTGTGCCCATTCAGTAAAAGTAAGCGCAACGTTAAAGGCAGCTGTATATCTTGGCACGTAAAGTGGTGCTGTACACTTCTATGTATATGGGAATAGAGCCTATGCAGTTTGCTTTGATTTACAATACCAGCTTTGGTTTTCCTGCTTTGTTCAGGTGCGCAGTTCAATTATGGTTTTTGCATGGATTAGGAAAAGCGGCTTTTTTCCTTCCTTAAGAGGATATTATTGCAGATGAAAGCAAGTGATGAAGCTTTGAGTCATTGTATTATATGCTTAATCCATTTGTGGCATCAAAAGATACAGTTAAGTGATCCATGGTGTTGTGGGATTTCTCCTTTGAATGATATAAATCAGGTCTTGATCACGTATGTGTCTGTATGGCGTTTAATGCATCCTGAGAGGGAACGTGGGGAAAAAAAAGGTTACGTGGCATGTTTCTGAGGTCTGATCATGATCAATCAGTTGAGGGGGAATGGTGTCACTGTTCTGTAGCAGGACTGGTGAATTCATGGCCATTTCATAGTATCTGAGGAAATAAGTCATGACTACTGGTGGATAAGCATTTCTGCTTACCAGTGGAACTGCATGGCCCGTGCCAACCATTTCTATCCTGCGCCTGCCTTCTCTTGTCCTGCTATTGCAGGCAAGGATGCTGTCTTTATGTGGATGAAGACTTGCTGAAGTTCTACAGATCCTGCATGAGTCAGTGAAGGAGTTGTCTCCTGATTTAGGCTGCTAGGAGTGTATTACAGTACTGTCCAGGCCTTCTCTATGCTTTTGAATACTGTCCTTAATTTAGATTTACGTTTTAGGCTGCACTTACTGCATGATGAACAAAATGAGCTGCAAACTGTGCCAGAAACTTGCTGAAGTAATGGAATGCCCTTCGTCTTTTGGAGACAATGGTAGTTAAGATGGCTTTTTACCTGCTTTAGTAACTCATCAGTGCTCTAAGTTTCTTGCTGTTCCACGGCGGTGTCTGCACATTGTGCTGCTTTCTAGTGGTTTGCATTCCTCACGTACTCATTTCCTTGTCTGCCCACTGCCAGTGCCTGGGTTTCCCAGGGTGAGTCATTATGTAGGTTCAGCTTGGCTCTGATGCCAGTGTTTTATTATTTTGCTTATATGTTGCATAGGAATGGTTACCACGAGACACATATTTTGTAACTTCCTGATATGGTTTGTTGATGCAACAAGCGTAAGCAATTTAAAATCATTTTCTGCCCTCTGGTTTTACTGTTGCTGGATGAAAAGGTCTGTTTAGTTTTATTCTCCTTTTTTATTTGTTGAGCACCTTGTCTTTGAACTGTACTTATGCAGTGCACTGGGTCAATTTTTAGTTTTAGATGCTTCTCAGTGGCCCTGATACAACTACATCAGTTAACCCAGGAAAAAAAAGAAACGTGTCGTTTTTACATCTCCCATGGAACTTTTTTCTTTCAACTGCATTACTGTATGTAACCAGGTGAATTCCCATGCCATCTGGCTGGCTGGCATGTCAGCCCCCTCCTGGGACAATTTTCTTGCCCCAGTCCATTCCTAGCATTTTCTGCCAGCTTTTTCTCCTGGAAAGTGTAGTGGCCATTACTTACTTAATTCTGTAATAAAATCAACATTTGCTGAGCGCCTATTGTTAAAACTCTGCAGATAATTCCTATTCTACATTTCTCAAAAATATTGCAGTATTTCAGAAATGTCTGAAATGACTGGCATGCTTCTAAATGATTGCACATTTATATTTTAATAACTGCAGATAAATTACACTTGAAAAATGTTTGATCCCAAAACATCGTTCTTAATGTGCTCCTATGAATTACAGGTCTGGTTGACATCAGAGACTTCCTTGTGTCAGCATGATTCAGGTATATATCTCCCTGCTTCCTTTTTCCTTTCTTCAGACCTAATCTACATCTAATCTTCTAATCTACAGATTGAAGCCTTGGATGGAGCATTATCAGAAATACTTGATGAACTTGAAGCTTCCTGTGAATGTATTTTAACCAGAATTGGGAAGAATTTTTGTTCTGGGATGGCACTTACTATATTACAAACATTTTTTGAAATACAGTAGGAGTTGCTTCTGTGTAAACTTTTTCATGTGTACCAGAGATTATTTGAGGGCTGTTTGTGAAGGCTAGATTTTGTCGGCCTTGCTGCAGTGGGCCTGCTCATTTATTAGTTAGCCTCCCTCAGGGGTATAATTGCCAGATGCTGTCTGACACTCATTAGACTGGAATCAACATCCTTCAGAAACCTACGAACATGGACTGCAATACTGCTACTTCAAATAGAGAAAGAGCTGTCATCAGCACCGAGGCGTGTGGTGGCTGTGTTGCAGCAGATGTGACTGCAATGGTCGTCTATGAGGCCTAGTGAAGAAAATGTGGTTTTCCAAAAGCTAAAAAAGCATTTTTGCCTACTTGTGTACTTGTATCACTTATCAACGTGATGCAAGTGTGAAGTATTGATGCAAAATATTCCATTTGAGAGAATTTGTGGATGTTTTGAACAGCAGCAATGTTGAGTGACTTTCTGTAAATTCTGCCCGTTAATCTCGGTACTGTGAGAGAGAAAAGCAAGAGTCCTGCTTGCCAAAGCTGCAAGTTCAGTCTCAGTTATGGAAGGCAGGTTCTGAGCATGGGGTAGCAGAGCAAGCTCTCCTGAAGCCAGGCTCTCAATTGTTGCTCACTTAAAGAATTTTCTCATTTCAAACAAAGATTGGACAAGAATCTTAAAGCTTAAAAGATAATATAGGGTAAAAGTATGTCAATAACAAACTTTTTAAAAATATTCTACTTTCATATATGAGAAATGAAGGAAATAAAAAATAGAGATAAAATTTGAAACGCATTTCATAATTTAGCTATGCCTATTAATATAAAAAGGTGCTGACTCCAGTTTAGCCACCCCATAACACTGTTAATTTATTTACAAGAATAGCAACAATTAAGATGTATGTTAGACAATTTCAGCTTCCTAACTTTCACAGTTAAGACTCTGTAAGTTAGCCCCACTTTTGAAAGATCAATAAACTTCACAGATAGGGCATGTAATTGAATTAGTTTACTGCCTCCTGTTTCGTGCCAATGCCAAATGCATCAGAGCATACTGTAAGAATTCACAGTCGATAATTATGGCACAGTTAATGGTTGTATTATGCCTTGAGGTAAAGTGTTTGTGACTCCTCTGCAAAAATTTTTATTTTTCTATGAGGTAAACACATGCTTTCACTCACCATCTAAACACCTAGATCCTTCCTAAATGTTGCATAGCTCCTCTTCACAATTTTATCTCATCGGGGAGAGGTCCTCTGAATGCCACGGTGTTCTATATTTTATAAATATATATCTATATAAGCTTTAATATATAAACGCTTTCATGCATCATTTTTTTCTGATATTTCTGTATAGAGAGGAGATTATTGGGTGGAGAGGAGTTAAGTGCATGCAACTGCTTGGCAGATCGGGTATTTTGGGGGCCAGTGGCACCTTGAAGTGGCCCATGCACCATGCACATACCACGAAGGAATACCTCAGAAATACTTCCTTCAGAGGAAGTTTTGCAGCATTGGTTATCTAGTCTTTATATATATATGTGTGTGTTTATATATACACACACACACATATATAACATATATAATTATTTTATCACCCAAGCCTTTTCGTTCACCAGGGGACTGGTTTCCATTTTCATGCTGACATGCAGCCTGGGTTTTGTTGGAAGCAGAGAGATGTGGGCTGTGTCTGCAGTGACAGTTAGAAATTATTTCAATGTCACCTGAAAATCAACACACAAACCCAGTAAACCTGGGAAGAAGATGAAATATGTAGCTAGTGATGATGAATAAGATCTGTTGCTCAGAGGAAAGCACATGCATACAAGCTGCTGCACCTGTGCAGGGACGTTTGTGGTCAGCTCCCTCTAGGGGCTCTGGCTTCCAGCAGATACAGCAGGTGAAGAAGTGAGCCCCTCGGAATGTCTTTATGCTACTGACAGATTTCTTTAAAGATCTAATCCAGACAGATCTCCCAAATATTTCTTCCCAGAGCTTAGTTATTTTAGGCTTTCGGGCTTTGGTAATGATAGCAGTTTAGCCATCTCCCTTTGCTTTTGCAAATGAAGCTGGAATTGCAGATCACAGAGAACCATAATTTAATAAAGAACACAATTTAATAAAACAAACTTTTTCATCATTGACCTTGCATATTCCTTTAATATGAAGCTGTTCCTTTCTAAAGCTCACAGTGGTTATTGTTTATTAAAGCTGTTTTAAAAAGAATACAAATGTCTTACTCTTTTTAAATGTAGCTTACAGCTTCAATTTAAATGGGTTATTTAAAAAGAAGATGAGAGGCTATTTATTGCACGTTCCGCTCGTGCAGTAGAGCACGAAGGAGCATTGTCAGCTTTTGAGTTAGTGCTTGCTAGGGCAATCAACAGCACAAATCCCGTTCATTCTGTCTAAAACTGGACTGCGTTACTAAAATCTGTACGCTGGCACGTGGTGCATTCTGGCCCCAAATTTTTAATTGAAAAATAATGTTCAGTGCATAACAGCACCTGTGTTTAGGGTGAATGGGATTTTTCAAGTGTTTGCTTGTCCACGCTAAGTCCAAGAGGCTGCCTGTTTTGATGGAAACAAACTTTATACGTTGTTTTGAAAATTTGTTTTAAACTGTTTTAAGTATAGTTACTTTTAGCAATAGAGATTAGATTTTTGTGGATTCCAGAGGGATTTGATTTTATTTCATAGCTTATAATGTAATTTTTAAACTGCCTTTGGTGATCCATAAACCTGAACACCTGAAATCTTTTCTCCTCTTTCTGCCTTGAGTGATATTGGCAATATAGAGGGGGAAAAAAAGGAAAAAAAAAAAAAAAAAAAAAAAAAAAGAAAAGAAAAGCTTAGTTTAATGAATCAGCTGTACTCAGGTGAATAAGCTTGA
Organism: Oxyura jamaicensis; assembly: GCF_011077185.1. Lineage (NCBI taxonomy): Eukaryota > Metazoa > Chordata > Aves > Anseriformes > Anatidae > Oxyura > Oxyura jamaicensis. The sequence continues at coordinate 19,573,170 of NC_048901.1, read as the reverse complement.
AAATTTTTCAGCAAAGCACACAGCAATCAGTTGATATGTCATTGTAATATCAAAATTTCAAGTATACATATTGATAAAACCTAGGTTGATTGTTGCGTGCCCTCTTCCAGTTTTAATCATAACCCCTCTCTGAGTGTGTAAAAGATTGTTTTTCTGCTATTAATTTGAATAAATTAATTGTTTTTAGGTAGTGCATTTATTTAAAGCTTTATATTCATTTTATTTTTATTACTTATTCAGTGATACTGAATGTGTCAGACTGACAGCCCTAGAAGATGACATCCTCTATTGTAGTTCCGTGAAGTTGGTTGTTACAGTCAATGAGTGGCACTACTCTTAAAGAAGCTTTAGTCACCAGTAGGTTCAAGGATAGTTTCGGTAGACTTTTTTTCCCTACGTCTTGTTCGATTTACATTTGTCTGATGGTCTTTTGAACTTCATGGGCAATGAAAACCATTTTGTTGACAAAATGGTTTGTCAGCTTTGCTTTTTATAACTTGTTGGTGACGTACTGAATATTGAGTTCACTATTAGGCTACTCTGGAGTAATTATTAACATTTTTAGCAGACTTTGTGGATTAAATGATTTTTCTTTTTCTAAGACCATACCTATTCAGGTGATACTGAGTAACTGCTTGTTGTTTATGAAGCAGGCATAGAATTTGGATGGAGGAGTGCTAGAACTTTCAGCAGCTAAAAATCCAAACAGGCATTGATTGTTCAAACCCTCTTTGATCTCCTGGGTTTTTGAAGGTAGAGCCTAGGTTTTGTCAAGGCATCAGATATCGAGACTCTCATTTCACTGAGCCAGAGAATAAGGAGCATATGTGTAAGAGCTTTGATGTGATTGATCCTGATTTCCAAGAGATATTTTATGGGGGGAAAAAAGTGTTCATATTTTCTGACAAGACTACTCTCTTATTTTTCTGCCTGTAGATGAGCTGATGGGAATTTTCAAAATTTATATTTCAGAGAAAATAAGTGAAAAAGGATAACATGTCTTTTTAATAATGCTCAGCTGATATTTTCAATTCAGTTATTGATTGAAATGAAGAATTTTGTCTACCCTTTGGATCTGGACTGACTGAATCACTAGCATTTTCTGTCTGTAAAAGATACACTGTATTGATAACTAATATCCAGTGATGCTCTTAGGAAAGGTCACAGTGGAAATCTTTATGTAAAAGTAAGAAAACTTTTTCCAGTTAGAGTCCTTAGGAGCGTTCAGATGCAGTTGTACGTATCTTTAGCTCTGGCGTGCTTTCAGCACAGATGTCATAAAAAGTGAGGCAGAATCTGTCAGACACCTGCATCGAGGATATATCTGCTTTTGAAACTATCAGTCTGGAGGAGACTGATAAGGCGGCCAAAAGTAATCTTGAGTTGAGAAAAGACAGAATAGTAGGATTTAAGATGATAGGGGAGAGGTGAGGTAAACAAGAAAGACAGGCTCAGGGATGACAGATTTGTACTTTTAGTGTTACTAAATAACATCCCACATAACATGGCAAAGTATATACCTGGTAATCCTGTAATGACATCCTGGGAACCCAGCCTAAGTCCGGATGCCTTTTTCCCTGTTGGTGGCTTTTGTTCTCCTACCACCTCCCTCCCACGGCAAGCGCGACCAGTGTTTTTTTCAAGGTTTGGACATTTTGCCATCCATGTTGTGCATCACACTGCCTGTACCAAACTTCCCTGCTGCTCTGCTGCTTAACCTCAGGCATCCTGTCTGTGCCGAGGCTCAGATACCTTTCCAAAGGCAACAGACACCCAAGCAGAAGAGCTGTCTCCGTGAAGGTGCTGGGACACATTGAGCAGGCACTAGCAAGTCATGATGGCTAGAGAGAAACATAATCATCGTCATCGTGTACTCCTCTGATCCTTACTGGCTTCAAACCATAACACCTGGAGCTACTTGGACAGTTTGTGATCTGAGGTGGGATGTAGGGGACAGTGATACAAGCAGCACCTGTGCTCCAGATGAGGATGCTCGCAGATCCCCAGGGACTGTCCATCTCGTGCTTGCTTCCAGGAGGATTTCCTCAGCCGCCTCCTTGCAGATCCTGAGCCTTCTGAATGCCTCAGGTGTGTGACACCTAAGGATAGTGTGGGATTGCAGACTTTTATTTTTCTAATCAATTTCTGTTTTTCTCCCTACTCTTTACTTAGTATTTTAAGTATTTTTGTGTTGCTTACATTTATTTAATGACTGGTGGTGAAACACTGTCTTGTGCTGTCATGTCACACCTTTTAAAAAATAACACCTGTTTCTTACAGATAAGGCAAGAAACAAATTACTCTGGAGCAGCTCTCTCTGACATTTCATGTGTCTTCCAGATTGTGCAAGGGTAGTTACCTTCATGCCAAAGCTAATTATGGACAACTCTGGAATTACTTAATCTGTCAGAAGCAACAAGAGAAAAAAACATCTGTTTGCAGAGCCGAAGGGCTGGGTGAATATGGACTGGACAGTTTTCTCACTCCTGTGTTCTGCTGATTTTCAGAGTTCCTGCTGAAGTTGATGTGGTTTCTGCTTTCATCAAAATTGCTTGGCTGTGCCTTAAATTAGCAGGGTCTCCCTAGCAGACAGTTGAAGAGTCAAACTTTTCCTATTTTCCACAGAAAGTTTATTTACAACATGTACAGTGCCTACAAGAAAACTATACCCTCCTTGGGTTACTTTCCCTCAGTTTCAAAAAGGAAAAGCTTCTTAAAGGAATAAATCTTGTATCGGCTGGATATCTTCTTATAACCTAAAGAATGTAACAGGTAACTACATAACTTGCTGTTATATTCTCAGCACAGTTTTAAATGAATGACTTAATTCCTCTTAAAACTGTCTTTTTCAGCAGTAACAGTTTTTTGCCGGACCTCTTACTCTGTTTCTGCTGGTTTGCCAAATACTTCCTTCAGTTTAAGTGCAGACAGTAGCTTTGAGCTGTATTTATTTGGAATGTGTTGAAATCCATACACGGTTTTGTGGTTTTCATTGTTCTTTCTCCTGTGACTGTCACAAGATGTGAACTCCATCTGGTGGCAGAATTACAGCGGAAAAGGAAAGGATTGGTAATGCACTTACAGGAAGAAGTAAAAGCCTTTCACTGACTGTTGATTTAACAAGGTAATATCTCTGTAGTCAGAAATTAAATTGTTAGCCTGAGGTTTTTCCAGAATAGGCTTCTTGTTGCTTAGAATAGTTTTCTTTATATTACAGCAAGCAAGTAGGGCTTAAACATATCTGGTTATGTCCTTTTCCCATCATCAGTTTAAATCAAAGTGGTTCGTGGCTCAGTGTTCATAATACTCTGGATCCATTTGTTTTTCTCCATCTCTTTTCAGAAATACAGATCCTGTGGTGTGGCATGCAGCAGCTATCCAGCGAGCATGAAGTGTAGCGTTTTTGTATTTCCTATACTCCTTTTATTTATGGTAATCGTGATCTCATGCTTGGTCTAGAGGAGCGTGGCTGTTGGCAGTGCCCAAAGCAGAATGTATTGAACATCATCTAGTGCATCTGTGCTTGCTGGAGCCTCCGAGCTGCCACCGTGCTCCTGCAAGGAAGGGACCCTGCAGGCAGCAGAGTGGGCTGGCAGGGAATTGTTTCTGCCTGGGCCCTGCAGTGGCGGTCCTAAACCTCCCCTCCTTGGCTGGGTCATGCCCCTGCAGCTTGCAGAGCAGCACGTCAGAGAAGCACCATGAGGTTGTGTGGCCGCTGTCCTTCTGTGTGACTGTTTCTTCCTCTTAATTTATTTTCATATCACATAAAGCAGAATTGCCAATACCACGTGGCAAAATGATTCATCTTCTATTGTCACTTACTTAAGCAATAGAAGTAATTATATTAAAATAGGAGTGCGTTTTTCATGTGTTAGCTGACTGCCGAGTGTTCTTGGGTCAATCTGTCATGTTCTCCTGCATAATACTAAAAGGTAAAATATTTTTTAATAAAAGCTGAAAATCTGATACCATCACAGTATTCCAGAAGCTAAGGGTTGAGATAAATGCAAAATACACTTGCATGGCCAGAAATCTTTTATCTGTTGCTGTAGGTTTTTTACAGGAATTCAAGAATAAAGCTGGGGGGAACGGTTTGTTGTGAACATAACATTGTTGTGAATATAATTTCAGGTAGTCCTTGCTTTGTTCATTAAATAGTAAATGTATTCTATAACATTCCTGCCGATAGTTTATTGCTGAATAGAACTTTTGGGGGTATGTGCAAGATGTATTCTAGCATGTTTGTTTGCTACAGTCAAGAAGGGTCCCCAAACCCACTAAATTTTTCAGTTATCATTTCTTTCTGTGAGTGCCTGGGTTAGGAGACGGAAAAAATTGCAATATTAAAGCTCATGTTTCATTGATAGTCTCCTGCCCTCAGAAGTAACTAATTACATATTGCTTCCGTATGATAATTTGTATGATGTCATATTTATTACGCATTCATCAGCTGAAAACTGCAGCCATTAATTTTAATAATGTTTCTAATGCATTGCTTAGCAGGAATTATTTGATAATCCAAGCTATAATAATTGGAAATACTTTCCTGGAGGTGGGTAATCAGATTACGTTCATCTAACCGTCTGTTCCAGATTTTTTTAAAGCTCTTTATATAAGTGACTTCTGTGATTTCAGGTGTATCATTTCTGTGTTCTCAGTTGTACAGGGAAGATGCATAACAGCTTATGTAGTAGTCTACTGAAGGGGGCCACTACAAGAAAAGATGTTGTACGTTATTGGTCCAAGTGTTTTTGGAGAGTGGGGAAAATACTGGTTTGGTTGCTCAAAGGAGCTTTGTACAATAAAGGTTCACACATGTATTTACCGACAGAAACAGGTCTCTGAATTGAGCACTTCATAGGAGTAGTGCCAGAGCAAATTACAGTTGTTTTCAGCATTAGAAGATTTTTGAAGCGTACTGCAAATAATGCTGTCCGTAAGTGTTGACATTTGATAGAATTTTGTAACAGAGGCGTCTTTGTCAGGTTGTGGAACCAACAAATATGAAGTTTGTATGTTTTTTTTCACTTGCATTTAACTTTTCACCCTGCTGGATAGTAGATTTTTAGAGGCTCTGAAAATGTCTCTCTAATTGTCTTATCTCCAGAAGATACGAAAGAGCCGTAACTTAAATACCATCACTGGACTCAGCAGTTTTCCAGGGTCTTGGAAAATACAGGTCTTCAGTGTGTTAAAATCTAAATATTTAAGGAAGAAGAGTCTTGGCAAATGAGAGAAACAGGTGATGCTTTTGTGTACTTAAACTTTTTAGTTAATAACAAAACGTCTATTCTGATCTTCATGCATCTTTGACAGCTGTGACCCTGCAGACTTAAAGTGGCATTTCACAAAGAAGCCTGGAGGAACAGGTTGAATATGTTTACCCAGCAGGCCAGCCTAATGTGTGTTTTTCCCTCTGTAATATGGGAGCTAACAGCAGCTGGAAGCTGTTGCGAGGCTTTCTCCCAGGCTTTCTCCCAGGTGAATGACACTGAGTGCAGACAGCTGCCCGGTGGAAGGAGCAGCCCGTTGTAGCTGTGTCTCCTGGGGTTCATGCTTCATCTAGCCGGAGACAAGTTCAACTGTAGTTAGACACGTCCAGGGGTAGAGAAAGCAGGTTGTGTTCCAAACATCTTGTTTGTTCGCTGTCATCAGGAGTTGCAGTGAACTCTGGTGGTGTTTCTGCAGTCAGCTCTAAATTGGAAAATAACAGATGCAGATTAAGCAGTTGTCAGGGTTCTTCCAGTACAGCTGGCGCTGCGTGTACACGTGCGCACACGCTCACATGTGTCTTCCTGTTCATGCCTGTATCTTCATGTGTTTGTATACACCTCTCTGACTCTTGAACAAAAAAAACCATGATTTTTAAAATTGGCTTCAAAATTGCATGTTTATGATTTATGTAAGGGATTTGCTAGTTTACAGGAACAGAGGTAGTTATATTTTGCTTACAGTTTATCTGTCTGGGGCTTTATCCTTAATTCAGCAGCATGTGGAAACGTGTATATTAGCAAGCATTATTTCATGCATCGTTGTTCTGGAAATATGAAATGGAAATACGGAAATGGATAATGGAAACAATGTGCCTTTCAATTCCTTTAACTGCTTTCTTCTATTCGTTCAGCAATGCAGGTGTATCTTTATTGTGAAAGCACGCGTGGGTTCTTGGAAGCCGATTTAGTTGCAGGAGACAGTGTACATCATAAAGTCACGTCTTGTCTCAAGTCATCTTTTGGCTACTTCAGGAGTCTTTAACCTGGTTGCTGGAGTAATGCAGTTTATTTTACCTTTTTAATAGCAAACATTTAAAGAGGTATGGCCCATTTGGCTAAAAAATGTTGATGTGGTGACCTTGTTCCAGGAAACAGAACAGTCAGTGCTTACTATGGATGCAAGAGAAATGCTGGGAGCTGACTTGTGTTGGATGGTGGCTTCTAAAGAGAGTATCATTACTCTTAGGGACAGAGCTTCCTACAGGAAAATATTTTGGTAGCTGGTTGATGAGCTTGGACTAACAAATATGTAATATTTAAAATGTGTAAATAAACCGAGCTCACTGTGATTGAGGTCAGCTTGTTCATTCCATCAGCAGAGCTGAATAAACTAATTTTCAGATGGAGGGCAAAGGAGTCGGGGAGGGCTTGGGACACTGATGATAATCCCTTTAGCTGAAACAGCTGCAGCTGGAGAGCCACGTGAATTTACGGGGTGAACTGTGATTACTGATAAGGTGGTGGTTTTGAAGGCAGAACATTTGGTAGTCTCCTGAGACTAGGGCTCAGGCCTGTGCAGGTGGAAGAGGAAAAAAACATTCAGGTGCCATTCCCTGTGAGATGTCTTGTCCTCAGAAACACGTGATGCTGCTGACTTGTCAGTCTTCCATGAGAAGTTTTTATAACCAAGGAGGAAATAAGCTTCTGAACCAGATTTTTAACTCTTTAACAAAGCTCCTGCATATGTAAAATAATTTTCAGTGCTCATCATTTTATATGCCAAATTTTATTTGTTTATATGTCTAAATACAGATCTGGGATTCTAATGTTAACCATCCTTTAAAAAAAATCTTGGCTGTGGATAATTTGATTAATTCAGTTTTCCCAGTTGCTGATAGGTACACTAAATATATAGCTGGAGAAAGTAATTTTGTTGATGATTTAAGAAGTGCATCCTAGCAACGTAGCATAGTAAGCTATAAAGCTATTATTGTCTTCATATAAATGTGTCATTAAGCTGCATATCCTAATATAGTGGCCAAGGTGAACAGAAAATGAGATAATGCAGAGCAAGATTATTCTCACTTCCTATTTCTCAACTCTGTAAATGTTAAAATCTGCCTCTGGATAACAGACTTGCACAAAATCATCTCATAACGATTTTTATTTTATTTTTTTTTTTTAAAAAAAAAGACAGCCAAACTCAACCTGCTCTTTTTCCCCTTCAAAAGAGTGGTAGCATATTAGTCATGAAGCATATGAGTAATGTTTTAAAATAAAATTCAGAAGCTAATTAATTATGGATAAAAGATTTCATCCATTTTTATAAGCATTTGTGCATTTGTTAGCCCAGAGAACAAACTTGTGGACACAGAATGCCAAATCATCTCAGGTGGTAACGCTTATCTAAAATTTTAAAACCTGCCTACAAGGTGACAAAACGCTTTCCTAGGCTGTTCCTCTCCTGACTCTCCAGCTGAATGTCATGAGTAAATTACTGTTATAAGCCCATGCTTCTGGGGTATTTCCTCTAAGTGCTTTCTCTTGTGATATGCAGGACAAGGGCTGGGGGAGATGTGGGGTCAGCTGCCTTATCGGATTGAATTTGTCCTTTCTTTCTCCACTCAAGATCTGCTTGTTACACCAGGCGTTTCTTCAGTCCCAAGGCTCAAAGATGTATTATTATTTGCTGATTCTGTCTGCTTGGTATGTAAAGTGACACATTATGTTGGAGTGGTGGGCTGGAGTTGGCAGGGGACGCTGCAGGGGTGAAACGTGGTAGAGGTGAAGCCACCCAAGGCTTAGGTTGCCAAAGTACAGTTTGTAGTGGGAAGAGAAGGATGCGGGGGAGAGACCCTTGAAAAAAATCTAACAGATCAGTGAGTATGTGACTTATATGTTAATGTTACAGATTCTTAATAAACTTAGGATGAAATTCTGTGGTTGCTTAATCAATACAGGTAGTTTGTTACTGGGAATATGTGCGTTAGTCCTGTCAATAACAAATAGAGCCTCTGCCTCCCAGAGTTCCTCTACCTGGGAGGCAGATGATGATCTTCACAGGAGATGTAAGAAGCGATACCGGGTGACCGTGCTAACATTTTTTCTTTCTGCCGTGAGTCTAAATGACCATGCTCAGTACATGCATACCCAGTGAGAACCTGCACTTACGCTGAATTTTGAATGCTTGTTTGTGTCCTTGTGTCTGTATGTAGCTTATTTAACACCACGTTAAGGGCAAGCTAAGACTCGGAGTCATAATATCTTTGTGGGGAGAGAGACAAGAAAATATACTGAAATTTACCGTTGATATGTAATGATTCCACTTTGTATTTTTTTCCCAAAGATTTAATTGATACTGCAGCTCTGGAATGGAGCACTTTCCTCTTTACTGCCTAGCAACAGTCACCCCCCTCTGGCCTTCAGGTTTAAGCGTTACCATCCTACAATAGCCCATTTGTACTGGCAGTAAGCAATTCAGGTGATTGCACATTAAAGCGTGCGGAATACTAGGGGGCATTTTTCAGCCTTGATTCTAATTCCTGAACATCTGCATATTGCTGTTCTTTTTGTCTTTTATTTGTGCTTTTTTTTTTTTTTCACTCAAAATTGGCTTTGAAATTTTAGTTGGAATAGAAGAGATGCTGAAAATGAATCAGACCATCTAAGTGTTACTCCATGAAAACACCGTCCACGAGATACCGCACTTTCTAATTTCATTTTCAGCTAAAGAAGGGCCAGGATTCTGAGAGAAATCTAGAACAGGAAAGAAAATATTGGTGAATAGGTTGCTCTGGGGAATGAGTTACCCTTTGGGGACTGCAAGGGAAAAAGAAGGGATGTTGCATACCAAAAATCTAGAAACACAAAATGGCAGAGGGGAAGAGAGGATTTCTTGTAACTTGCTTCAGACAACTCTACGTGGTTGCGCCAACGTTGTGCCTTATACACATAGGCATTGTGAGGCAGTGCACTTTTGTGAGTATATTTGGTGCTTTGGGAGGACTCACTTCAGTGAAAGTACACAGGCACAGTTTCCTCAGAGTTCTGGCCAGGTTGCTGTCTGCACGTACTGATGTATGATAACTGTGGTGTGAGGCAGGCTTCAACAACTTCATATCTTTTGCAATTAAGCTTATTTATATGGGAGCTGATTTTTTGGGTGAAAAAAGATATCCAGTCCTAACAGTAGGTTTCCTGAACTTTGAAAATCTGACCTATATTCTACAGTATATAACAGTGTGCCCAGGACCATTCTTTCTTAAAGTAAATGAGTAATGAAAAAGGAAGGCCTTTTTGAAGTTTGAGGTCAACAAAGCTGAAGGACTTTGTGAACTCACTGGAGAGCTACATGGGTGAAATCAGAATAAAGGACAGTGGAGGAATAATAATTGGCTTCCATGAAGGCAAACAGTAATTAGATGCTAATTATTCATTTTAAATGCATGTGATGTATTTGCAGGGTCCATTTTGTGGGAAGCAGACCAGGAGAGCAGGAAAGCCATCAGATTTCAGGGGTGGGGACTCTGAGAAATGGATGAAAAGACTTAAGGATGTTTGGCTTAAGAAAAGATGAGATGAAGGAAGGTGATAGGGGCAATCTTCAGGTCTGGGAGGAAAAAAAAAAAAGTTGCAAAAAAGAAGAGATTAGTCTATTCTCAACATCAGTGGTAGAAGAGAAGATATACAGTGTGCTCAAATGTAGCAGGATAGCAAGATATAACGGGGTTATTTAGGATGGACAGGGACTGTATTTGGAACAGGGCAGGAGAGCATCTGCCTGCGGGGACAGCAGGGGGAGCTGAGTCTGCCTTGACCCAAATGATCTTCTGTGGTCTCTTCCAAGCCTCTTTTTTTTTTTTTTTTTTTTTTTTTTTTTTTTTTCTTTTTTTTCTTTCATGCTTGTTCCTTTGGAGAGAACTTTTTGTATATCCACGAGCAGTTTGATCTGTGGTATAGCATAAATAACTTCAGAACAGTGTTTTGGTTATCAGTGTTTATTTCCTCAGTTGTATATTGGAACTGAAGGGCGAGTTCAAAGTATTTTAAGATAAAACAAATTCAGCTGAAATGCGGTTTGGCTGATGAGATGGTGATTATCTGAACTAAGCCATGTGATATGACGTCCATTATAACATTTTTCTTGCATAAATATGTAAAACTGGTATTGTGCCCTTTCTCCCATTTTTTTATCTGAAGTTTTCATTTTAACTAATACACCTGACTAGACTTGTAAATGTTTCCATAAAATGTCTCAGCTAACACAGCTAGAAATTTCAGCCAGAAATTTCTCCAGTTCCAGTAGAATCGCACTGGAAAACCATACACAGATAAGAAAATGAAGCTGGTATCAGAAAGGTTACATGGCACTGTCTTCTGGTTGGCTGAGGCTTTCCTGTATGTAGGGTTAACTTTTTGAGATTCATCAGATAAAATGAAGCTTTCATCTTCTTTTTAGCTTTAAAAATTAAACATTTATTTGGGGATTTATTTAATTCCAAATCATTCTAAATCTTCAAATAGTGGGTAGCTATTCTAAGCATTGCTAAGTTTTTCTAGGATTTCAGGTTAGAATGCTCTCTTAATTCCTTAGTATCCTCTGGGAAATGGGATTTTATTTAAAAATTGAATCATACAGTTTAACTAAAGATGTCCAGTGCTGTCAGAATAACACCCAGCATTCAATCTAATTGCTTTTCAGTTCGTGGTATAACCTAATGATTGGGAAATGAAAGGAATAAAATACTGCCAGTTGGGTAGTACTGAGATTTTTTTGATCAGCAGATTCTCTATATAAAAAGCAAGGTTTCAAGTTTTTTTGATCAATAGGTTTTCTTTATAAAAAAGCATTAGTGAAACGTCCATTGCTATTCACGTCCATATAGAATTTGTCTTTTTCCATGAGTAAACGTAATTGTCTCAGACAGTAAGATATATCACTGGGGCTTGATTATGCAGCTGGCCCCATTTTGTTGAGACACTGGCATATTTCCTGTGGTCTGTGAAGACAAGAAGATTATATCATAGCGAAGTTTTGCTGGGTCAATGCTCGGCCTGTGAAAACATGGTTATATGCAACACTTTCAAGGCGAGGGACTTAATATTTTGCTGTCCTTCAGCTGTAGCCTTATGCTTGGCATTGTAGCCCGTAGGAAGATGCAGGGCACTATCGTTCAGAGCTTTGGGCCTGGATCTCCTGTGGCATTAGTTAGGAGAAGAGTAGTAAATGCCTCTGTAAAACAATGAGGCCTATAAAATTACATTCCCTTTGCTATCTTTAAAAGAGAGGCTAAGGAATCCTTATATGTCTAAAGTAAAGGTTTAGGTTAAGGCATACAGAATACTGTTGTATTTTGTGATGTAGTATAAATTCATATAAAATACGTCAGATAAAATTGGATGAAGTTATGAATTGTGATGTTTACTCTCACCCCATGTATGATAGAGTCTTTTCTTATCTGAAAATTAACAATTGTGGAAGTTAATAGGAAAAAGACAGTGGTGCTGACCTTATTGATTTTGTAAGAAAATGTCATTATTTTGAGAGATTCTGTAAACAGGATTGTTACGTGAGAAAAAAGAGGTTTCTTGTCTACATATCTCCATTCTGCATATACTTAAAAATATTGTCATTTCACCTGTAGAAAACAATTTGCTATATTAAAAACAATATATATAAAGGAGTGGATTGGTTCTATTTGTAGTAAGCATTTGAAGACAGAGGGTTCACTATTGGGAAGAGGTAAGATTTACTTCCCTTCCTAAAAGGAGAACCTTTAACCTAAACCCTCCTGTAAACAAGAGGAACAGTGAATCATGGCAATGAATTCTTTTATGCTGAAGTATGTGATTTAAAAGGTAACTTCCCTCTGCTTCTTTGGCATCTGGCATTAACGGTCTTACGGATTTTGAATAATGGCCTATTCCGAGGGTCTGGAGCTGTCACTCTCCAGATTAAGGTTTCTGTGGTTCATTAACTATTCTGAAAATGGATAATGATCACCATCCTTTTTTTAGTGTGTCTCCAGAATGATGGGGGAGAAATGCTAAATGACATTCACATCTGCCTCTATGCTAGTTAATTAAGCAAGGTGTGTCATGTAAAACTGAGTGTTTAAAAAAAAAAAAAAAAAGATTAAGGATGATTTTAATAAGGTGTAAGATACTTCTGTAACTGAAACCCTTAAGTGTGAATCAGGCAATCTGGTTTCTAGGTCTACTTCTGTAATTGCTTACCTGTTTGTCCTTGAGTGATTTGCTTATACTAAGCATTTTCAAAAACTTGTAACAGGTTTATGTTTTTCAGTTCTTAAGCATCTGGCTTAATATCAAAGTCAGCTGACTTTCAGATTTTGCATACATCATTACAAGTGATCAAAAAATGATAATTTCTTATGTTATTGCATGGCAGCAGAACTTCAGCTGATTACTTGTGCCCATTGTCCATCACAACTATACTAAAATGAGCTCAATGAAACAACCTTCACTCTGGCCAATGCACTTTATTGTATTTTGAGCTCTGTTGATAAACCAACTCATTTGTACAGTAATGCAGTAACGATCATTTGCCATCCATTTTCTGTACTGCAAATAAAGCTAGTATGAAGGTGTCTTTTTTTTTTTTTATATATAAATTGATGTATTCAGAACAGAATATCAGATTTATAACCCAGCTAACACATTTTATGTATGTTCAAATCTTTTTGGCTGTCTTGTAAAGAATGTGAATTCAGTAAACTCTTCAGTTCTTTGCCCAGCAATTCTGCACTCAAACACTAGTGTGCACATGCAATATCTTTTAGACTCTAAATAAGGGATTTTTATAACTGGCATTTGCTGATACTGATGATTAATGAAATACTGAAAATACTAGCTCCACTGCTGTAAAAGACTATACACAGGAAAATAAAACAAAAGCCTTTCTTGCACTGGGATGCAATTTATACCTACAGTTTCCTCTGAAATTATGACCACTACTGTGAGGAATTAATAAAAGTACGAGTAAAATGACTCAAGTTCTGAGTAGATATAAACTTGCATGGTTTTTACATGGTGTGTCCTTTTTTTTTTTTAAAAAAAAAAAATGTAATGCATTTGCAGATGGTGTTCTTATTGGCAGATACTTAGTTTTCAAAATTTATAAGCCTTGTATTCAGTGGGGCGATTTCCACAAATGTCAACTGATGATTTCTTGGTGGATCTGGCCACATACTCTGTGGCAGAGTTTAGCTCATTAGATAAACTGCAAAGTCATATGATGACTTTAACTTGTGTACTTGCATTATTCAATAACAGCTCTCAGCAATTTTCTTTCTCCATCAATAAAAAGATGCAATTGATAGTTTTCCATTAATAGACCATTAAAATGTGATTTTGTACATTAAAAATATTTTAAAGTACTGTTACATTGTAATGAAAGATTCCACAATAAAAGAATTGCTGTTTATTAAACAAATAGGTCTGAGAAGAACATGTTTAGCTTAAAATGGCATATTATCGCTGAAAATTAAGGTGAATACTCTCAAAGAAGTCACAGGTATTCAGAGCTATAGATTGTTCAAAAGTTTTCTAAGCTTAAAATAGACTAGAAGAGTAGTAGGGATGTTTTGTATGTGCTTGCCCTGTTTTTGCTTTTTTTCTGGGCAATCATTTGATGGGCATTTACTGGAACCAGTATTGGCATTCTTATCTTCTGAAGCATTTCGAAGATTTGGGTGCTGGCTAGACATTCGTATAAATGACAGCCAAATCTCTTAGAAAACTTTGGGAAGCTCACCTGTGGTCAATTTATGACTTTGCAATGTTTCGTGTACAGGAACAATGAAATGAAATGCTTGTTTTGCAATAAAATTTAGAAACACGGAATGAAAGAATTGGTCATTTTTCAATGCCTTTCACCATCTGCCTTGAATGCAAGTTTGGCTTGCATCCTGATGTTGGCAAGTGAGGTTTGAACTATCTCCGTTACTTTTATTTAAAACATATAAAAGGGATTTGACTGTCTGTTGCAGCAGGGAGTAGCAATATGCTTAGTAGTCCCGCAGTGAACAAAACAATGTACAAAATAGCCACGTTTGGAAGCCAGCAGGGGCTGAGATTTGAGTGTCTTCAATCCCATGACAAAGAATTCAGCAGAAAAATGAGAGGTTTGACCTGTAACTGTTGTGCATGTAATTATACCATGATAGGAGAGGGTACATAAGCTTGGGTACCCCTGTGAAAGTTTAATAGTGAGGTGGACCTAGACATAGGACAAAAAAGCTATGAAGTTTTGTTGAAAAGTACTTTTATGCTTGCTCATGGTATTGTATTCTAAATAGATGATGCAAATCCCCCTTTTTTGTAAATATGCAAAAGCCATTGTGCACATGATGTTAAATGGAGAAATATTTTTTTTAAAAAAAAAACTTTTTTGCTATAGAATTCTATGACCAAATCTAGAGCTGATATTCTGTTGTCTCATGTTATGTATTTTAATGGGCTTATGAATCACTTTTATTCTGTGGAGAATGAACTGTTGTTAAAATACTGCTTCATGCCACCAGCGTGTAGCAGTTCTCTGGTAGGCACTGTGCATGTCTGTAGACACGCTGGTGCAGATCGGGAAGTGCTTTGATGGCAGAAGTGATATGTGGCTACCCAAGACTTGAACATGCTTTTAGCTGTCCTGTTCGTAGGACAGACCATGCATTTGTCACTGTATCCAGATGAGCTGCATGTAGTTCTGTCAGGCAGAATGGGTTACAGGGAGGGACTTCGGGGTCCTGCCTGCAGAGCCTGCTGCATTGGCTCATCCACCCGGCCAAAGAACAGGTGCTGCTGAAGAAGCAGTATCTTGTCACGTAGTGGCTGTATTTAGTGTCCAAATGTTAGGTTTAGCCATAGCTTTGCATTGCGTTCATGCTCTAGGCTGGCATCACCTTGTCTATGTATGATTTAGGAAGTGGTGTCCCCAGGGGCACTGCAGTCCCCGTGGTGTGACATGAAAGAACGCAGCACCACATTTCTTGTGACCCATGGCTACCGCAAAAATAATGTCAATATCAGTGTGAAAGAGATGTCCGGAGTGTGCAGAACAGAGTGGTGGCAGATGTGACAAAGGACATGTCATGGGACTGCTCCAGCTGGAGGCCTTGCGAGGTCCCCTAAAGAACCTGACATGGTTCTTGGTACCTTCAGACTGCATTCCCTCTGTGCCAAGCTGCATGCAGTCAGCTGCTTACACCATGAGAATGTTTCTCTTAGATAATTTAGTGTGCTGATAAATATTTTTCCTCTCTTGTACTTGGAATTTTTCTTTCGGATTCAGCAGATTTGTGGCAGTCAGTCTGGACCATGGGAAATGCGATCGGGTGGGCTGGAGACCAGCCAGTTGAGCACCCTAATTAACAGGAGCATGTAATTAAAATGCAGGCAGATGTGGCTTGGGCAGGTGGTATTTCCTGGAAACATTTGGGTCGCTGTGTCTACACAGCAAATGTGATGGATGCAAACAGATACTGTATCAGCAACTGGGAAAAATACTCGTGCATATGCTGAGCAGTTGGTCCGTGTGAGCTCTGTACACACGTCCAGCACTTCTGAAGCAGCAACATCTCTGCTTGTAGTGGGATGAAATTACAAGAAAATATGAAAATAGGTACTCGGCATATGTACACATTTTTAAAACTCAGCCTGGACACGTTTGCAGGTAGGAAAAAAAGAGAGATGCATGGAAACCTATAAATAAAATAACCCCATATGATGTGTTTCTTGCATTCTTTTTGATCATCTGCCACCAGTTACTGTTGTAAACAACATATTAGCCAAGATAACGCTTTGATCTGACATCATTTGCGAAAAATCTTTTCTAGTGAATTTGTTGTTACCCCTAAACTTTCAAAACAGCTACCCAGATGAAAATCGGGCACATAAAAACTCCAAAATTATATTTGTTCTCCTTCTTACTTAAACCCCAATTTCAGTGAACTGGAAGGGGAAGAAAAGGTAAAAAAATAAAAAATAAAAGTAACAGTTAAAAATTGTGAAAATAAAAATTGGGTACACTTCTAACTGCAAAAGTGGAACTCAAAGTTGTCCTTTAATAAGCCAGCAAACATAGGCAGATGTTTGTCTAGACATTAAACTGTTAAAGAAAAAAAAAAAAAAAAAAACTTTCATATAGGAATTTTTCATTTACGAGGGAAATTTTTCTCCCTGAAGATTTTAAAAATTAAATTTGGAATTCTACTGCAGGCTTAGACTTGTCTTGATCGATCGATTGATTGCATCAGGTTAACACAATTGATAAGGAGTGGACATGCCATTAAATTGAGCAATCGTTTGATTCTGACAGTGACCTGTTGCAGTTTGTCTATACCTTTTGAACAGTGTTTTGCAGTGTCCGAGTGTACCACCAGCAGCAAGCCGCTGGTTTGTTTGCAGTACATTGTTCCCTTCTTGAGGAAGTTGTCTCAAACATAATGTTGTTACAGCACGTGGCTCTCCATTAAGCCGCGCAGCTCCATGTTTCCCATGGTTACCAATTTTAAAATGAAATTTTTGTATGTTGTGCGTGCATGTGCTCATTTATCTTTTGTAATAATCTGTTAAATATTGGTCTTTTGAAACTGCAGAGGCTGCAGAAAGAATGGATTCGTTACAGATGTATCTTCAGCTTATTTCAAATTACTCCTGTAGCTTCAGAGCTTTGAACCTTCAGAAATACTGGTCTGCTTCTCTTAACTCACCGGGACATTCAACCAGTCAGGCAGTAAAATAATATTGTTTATATTGGAAGTCTAAGATTGTGTCTTCAGAAACATTTTCTTGATATTTTCATCATATCAAAGTGGGAAAACTTTATCTGAAGTAAAATAGTGTATGCTTTCAGAGTTAAGTGCAATGATATTCTTTTTATTATTTTTTTTTTCAGTTCAGAAACCAAGTGTACTTGAGATGGAGAAAAACATGCATGAAAACAAGTTTATGGTCTGTTTTGATCTGTTAGTTCAATATCTTATCTAAATCTGATTTGTATTAGAAAGTAAAAGAAAATAACTTGTAGAAATCCCTTGGAGAGCATCAGATAAATACACAGTATTATTCTGATGGTTATTGTTATTAACATTGATTCTAACTTGAGACCAATTCTTACATCCTTGGTGGCTCCGCTTCAATAAATTATGCAGATTTACAGTAACTGAGATCTGACCATTAACTTTGCGGTTATTCCCATTGACTGAAGCTAGACACATAGCTGAATAAAGGGTTGTTTTAATGTGCGGGAATACAAAAATTTGGCTGATGTTATTAAAGGTCATACTGTAAATGGAAATTGGCAATCGCGTAGCTATTGATTCCTACTGAGTATGCTTGCAGAAGTGAGAGGCGTAATTGTCCTCAGGGCCTGTTTTGACTGCTTACGTCTTACTGCTATGAATCTTAATGCTCCGGCAGTTTTAAGAAATTATGGGACACGATGTAGAGTGACTATGAAGTGTGTGCGAAGTCTTGTGTATTTTTTTTAACAGCCAAGATGGACTGGCAGACAAACTTGATGCTATTCTAAATTTGGTCTGTCTTAGGAAATACTGTTTTTACATTGCATTTGTTGTCCAGCTAGTATGTAACAAGAATAATGGGTTAAATTGACCTTGGATTTTAAGTCCATGAAGTCAGCAGAATTATATCAAGGGTAAGTGCAGGACTGCGTTGTAGGAAATCTGTAAAACAACAGCCCTCAGTATTGTGTTGCTTCTAAGATTTATCGAAGAGGTCTTATATGTGCTGATTTATTTTAATATAAGGTTTGCTTGTGATTTGCAATTTGATTTTAACATCCTATAAAGAAATTATGGAGCGAACAGTTAGTGTGCTCATTTCTTTAACTTAATCAGTTTTGTTGTCACAAAAGCTTCAAAGACGCGATTACTTAATTACAAAGTAGAAAGTAACTTCTATTACTGAGGGAGTAGCTTGGTTATTGTATCCCTGTCTTCTTTTAATGCTTAATTCCTTTTATTGAAACTGGTTCCTTCTTGTTGCAATAACCTTTTGTCATAACCTTATTGGCCTGGGATAAGTTTCTCCAAGTTATTTATCCTGTTAATGGTTCCATCACCAGTGGGAAATGTGAATGTTCTGTTAATGATTGTGTTAATCAAAAAACTTTGTGTTTCTGCAGTGCCCAAGTTTATGTTATTACATTAGTGGGTGCAGATGAAATTGGAAACTTGTAATATAGTACTGATTGGTTTAACTTGTCCATTTTCTGTAGATTGTTTGAAGACTTACTTTAGATCATTTAAAAAGATTAACTCTGCAAGAATAACCTTTGACAATTACTCCTCCTGACAGGAACTCTGAAGTCTTTAACATAAGCCCAGGGTTCTTGCAAAGGCTGTGAACTTTGTACATCGATAACCTTGTTACTGTGATGCAGGCGGTGATACAACACAATTCTTTAAATAGAGTATTTTTCACTTTTTTTTTGTTTTATAAATCCATTGTATATTGGAATCTTTATTTAATCCAGATAATGCACACCGATCACACTAGTGGTTTTTTTTTTTTTAGTGTTTTGTAGGCAATAACAGATGCTACAACTTCACTTTTTTGTTTGTTTTTAAGGCTTTTTTGGGGTAGATGGGAAGTCTTTGCGCTTTCTTTCCATCATAAATGTTCCTTGGCGGTGTTTTGCTAGGTGCTGGTACAGACCCTGGCACGGCCAGCCTGCCCTGCCTGAATTCTGTAGCTCATGGCTCAGTGTCATGGGGTGTCTATAAATGCAGGCATGCACTTAGTGGGATTCTCAAATACCTATCACCTGCAGTAATGTTTTTAAAATTAATATGCATTATCAAATCATTGTTGTTAGGGTGTGCGGGATGGCTGGTGTACTTCTTAAGGTTCTAAGAGGTTTCTGAGGACCCTAAAGTATCTAAATATCATTTTGAAAATCATCCTTTCTGTGAAACGAAGTTTGTGAAAATAGTCCCTACATTTTTGTACTGCATTTAGATAGCACATTTTATTTGAATAATGCTGCTTTTTATTTGTGCCCTGCTTTGCTTACATAAGTAAGTCCTCTAAAATTATCTGTAAAATACTCTCTACATCTGGGATCTTCTAGCACTTGCTGGGAGGAGGGTGGCCTTTCCATGCTGTCACCATTTTTGTCCTATGATCCATCTGGTAGCAGGTGTCAAACAGTGATATAAACCCAGTAGCGATATAAACCCAAACCAACCTACCTCAAGGCCCTGTTGGCCCATCTGGTCAATACTGCCAAATTAATTTTTAGGCTCATGTTGTGTGCATGCCAAGCTGTTGGCTCAGGTAGGAAGTCTGAGGAACACCTTCCCACAACTAACACAGTATTTGGGGAAACAGTTCCAATCTGCTTAGCAAATTTGCTTTACTTGATGATTTTAAGCCAGACATATTATAACTAATTTTCCACACCACTCCCTCCCTGAAGTCACTGAAATATTACTTCAGACTGCATTCTTTTCTGTTCAGTTATTGGTTAAATTGATAGTATCAGAAACTTGGGCTCCACAGAGATGAATTTTGAAATAATTGTTGTGATAATTTCCACTGATTCTTTACATTTCAATTGGGTGTGTTTCCTATAAATGTTTTTTCCATACTTTCATTTCCCCAAAAGTGGTTGCTTTTGCCTTGTAAATGGTAAGAAATTATTTGGAAAGAAAATGAAGGGTGATTTATTTTTAATGCATGTTTGATGATCCATCATGAATCCCATGTTTCATTCAAATAATATTATAGACTGCTGCATGTTAAGGTGCAAGTGTCTTGGTGGGAAATAACGTGAAACTGTTTGCTTTTTGTTCCCCAGAGAATTGTTACAGTTCCCTAGAGAAGAAGATGTAGACACTGCAATGAAAATTCTGGTTCAATGGACTTCTCATGGCCTTGAAGATGTCCAGCTGGTAAATTATTCTGTTTTGCTTGACCTACCGGGCTCTTCTTCAAATACAATAACTCTGAAAAACAGCGGTGAATGCTTTTATCCTGATGGACAGCAGTGCAACAGAGGGACCAAAACTCTTCATAGCCAAGACCTCCTGTACTCATATGCAGCTTACTCTGCCAAAGGAACACTTGAGGTAACGTGACTGTTTGTCATTTGTGTTGAAGTAGTCAGCTTCCATTGAACTTGGCTGGCAAAGTAAATGTGACAAATCGACCAGCCTTAAGTTAACTGTGATAAATACCAGTAAAAATCTTAAGTCAAACTTAAAAAATAATCAAACCTGAAGGCTTCCTACATTGGTGTTAGGTTTATGTTTTTTTGTTTTTAATAAGTATCTCAGTTGATGAATTGGTACTTATTGTTTGGGTGTGAACGTATGAAAGCTATGTCATGATCTACATTTCCTATCTGAGCTAGCATAAACCTCAATGTGTATTTCTGAAATATAAGAATTGCATTGTAAATGTACTGTTGTATTTCTCCTTTTTAAAATATGATGTGTCACCTTCAATGATGCAGAGGAGTGTGAGTGGTGATTATGTCTTAGTTTCTTTATTAGTTTTCTTTATTCATCTTCGTGACTTAAAAAATTGAAAGACTATGTAGGAAAAGTTGGCCTTGATTTTGGAGGATGCTTCTTCCAAAATATCTTTATATTTTATGAATATTTTATATTGCATATCAGTTACTGAATTTCAAGCAGTAAAATTCAACCACTGTTCAAAGTGAACACAAGCTTTTGAACACAAGTGAACATAAGGTTTTGCTTGTGACAGTGTTTGCCCATAATGTTTATTGATACAATGTAATGGATTGTGGAAATCTTGGAATGAATAAAAATGGTGAAAGTTGCATCATGTTAACTAGCCCATTTTATGGACTACTAACACCACTTTGAAATTTGGACATTCAGAAATTTGAGGGCTGCTAGAAATTCATATCCTCCGGTTTCTCATCCTGCTTGCGCTTCTGGAAAGCATCAAAGCTTTTTAGTCTGAAGGATTTAGTCCAGAGACAAGGAGGACTTGAGTTCTCATTTTCCTCTGGGAGAAAGACTTCTCTCCATCTCCTGGTTTTGTGCACTGTTTTCCAGATTGAGTTTCATGCTCATTATCACCTTAGAGCCTCTGTGCTGGGACTCTATCAAGGAATAAACGCATAAAACAATAACTTTGTATTTAGGTTTGATGTTTAGAAGCGAAATGAAGTAAGCAAGGGTAAGTCTTAACTTGCATCATGTACAATTCAACTTTTCTATGGGCGAGTAAAAAGTACTAATGAATGGGTTTAGCTTATCACATTTATCACTCAGTATATATTTTCTCACAGTAACCTAATAAGAGTAGCTGTAATGAGATAAAAGTACAGTTGTGGCCTTTGAGATTTATTTCATGAAAATAAACGCGTTGCTAGCAAATTCATCAGATTAAAGGAAATCGAATGTACTAGGGAGAATCTTTGACGTTATTACCAGCAACACATGTACCACTTTTACTTATATTTCAGGACGCTTTTCTCTGTGGTTGAATTCTGAAGAAATGACCACATACACTGCCTGTGTACTATCAACAGGGATGTACCTTGGCTTTGGCAAAAACCTTGGGAGCCTGCATTTGAGCCAAAGGATGGCTCCCTGTGCACAATTTTACAGTCCGTTTTTGAGATACCTAGCACTCTCAGAGATGTTTTCTTTCATTCTTAGAAAAGTCTACCCTAAGTGTCTTTAAATCAAATTTTACCTAAAAGGGAAATTTGCATATTAGTTTAGGCTACAGAGAAATTGGTAGCAGTTTCTGACTTTTTATCGTACACAGTAATCTTTACCACTTAAAGTAATGGAGGTATTAAAACTTTGAATGAGATGTAGCAGGTGGTGTCTGTTGCTGGGTTCAGCCCTCAGAAGGTGACTTGATTGCTTGCAGTGGAACTACAAATTGTGTATTTTGAATATGTTGCGGTTGGTTGTGATTGCAAAATCATGAGGGTTTTCCTGCAAAAAAAGATACTCTTGTAACAGCTGCTCATAATCTGAATAATTTTCTTTCAAATGTGACACATCCTTAGTAGAAAATTTCTATTACATGTCACATAATCAGGTTGAATTGCTAATACTGCTTGAATGCCGCTGCTCCGTTATATTTCATTTGTATATTTGGTTTGCAAGAAGTTCAAGCACGTAAAACCATTAGTTCATTGCAGTCTGTCTACCAGCAGAGGTACAGGTCTACTTTCATGTTGACAAGGTTATTTGTAGAATAGCAGGACTCATTTTCTTTGACGACCTGTCGTGTCCATTCATCATATGGCCATTGTATATGAGCCGTCCAATTTGTGCTTTCTGGTAACAGTCTAAACAGCATTTGTGATATCTGAAATCTACTTCAAAAACCTACTCACTGCCATTGTGATGGATGGTGCACTTTACTACTTCTTTATAATTCATCGGGTTCTGAAAAGGTGACACTGTTTACCCATCACGGTGACAGGCAAGGCAGCCTACCGTTCTGGAGAGGGCTGTCTTGTCAGTTTTAAAGTAGATATTGCAGCAGTTATGTAAATAATATACCATAGACCAGGTCAGCCTAAGGAAAGAGTGATATACGTGAAATATATTTTTATGAAAAGTTAAAATACCAACCACCTTTTATAGCGTTTAAGCCTTTTGTCTGCCTCATGAAAATGGGAAAGCCACTCTGGCCCACAGCATACATAAAAGGGAGACTGCACGGCATCGAATGTGTGCATTACAGCAAAATGTGCTGTCAAACAGCACCTAGCCAGCCTCCAAGCAGGCGCAGTGCAGTGAATCTGAATGTGCCGTTCCCTGCCTGTGTTGTGCGATCACCCTCACGAGCAGAGCCGCGTGTGCTGGCCTTGGTAGGTGCTGGAGGGACGAGCCGGAGAGCTGCTGGTGTGGTCCAAGGAGAAGTGTGGGGAACCTGCAGAGACCGTGTGCTTCTTTGGGTACCAGATTTGTGAGTTGTGCCAGTGTGTAGGCGTGCCTAGTAACCCACAGGCAGTGGTGATCTCCTGAGTGCAGGAAAGTGTGAGCGTGGTCCTGCCTGGGATGGAAGCATGGCAGAAGGCGTGTGGCTGCGAGTAAGCCCGCAGAGAATTTCAGGTAAAAACAAGCAGTCCGTGCCAGTTCTGCAATGCTCCCTGTTCCTTTAGTAACAGTAAAGAGAGAATACTGGCAGATGTCATGCTGTGCTGAGACAATATTCAAGGTTGGACTAATTAAAGCAAAATGAAGATGATCTGTACTTTGTATTCTCTCAATTTCTGAAGTTTTATGCAAGTTGAAGGTTTCCTCACTGTCCTGGTTTCAGTTAGGACAGTTATTTTTCCTCCTAGTAGCTGGT